>NW_006800198.1:735954-812533 GCF_000485575.1 Poecilia formosa | reverse complement strand
TATATATATATATATATATATATAGATCGCATCGACTTAGAAACTGTCAAAATTGAGGGGGACCTCGTCCATGGTGATATGATCAGTTGTTCAATTATGTACAATCATTGGGCCAGAACAATTTTTAACAAATATTCCCACATACAAACACCAAACAGCAGATTAGAGTGACCAATTGATTGAAAATGTGTACATTTTAAGTGTGAAAGAAAGCTGGAGTAACTGGTGAAAAACTACACATACCAAAGGAAAAAAATAAACCTTTGGTTTATTTTTTTCTGGTACAGATCCAAAATCTGTACCAGATCCAAAATCTGGTACAGATCCAAAATGTCTGGATCTGTACCAGATCCAGACATTTTGGATCTGGTACATATCATTGGCATGTTGGGGAAATGAACACAAGTTAAATAATTTAAGATTGTTGTTAAAATATCAGTTGTAGCGATCATCAAAGGGTTCTTGGAGTGGACAGCTTTCGTGTCAAGATTTTATGCATAATTTCTACGACAAAACAATGCTGTGTGTCTAATGGCACTAACCCAAATAAACGTTAAACAAATGGAATGACTATTGTATTCCTGGTAAATTATTAATTAAAATTATAACATCCAGGACTGAGAGTGTGATTGGATGGATAATGTTTGACTTCAGAAACCCCAGCTGCAAAGAAAACCATTGCTTTGAAAGTGGAATCTGTTTTTTTAATACAATTGACCAGCAGTCAGCTTAACTAATAAATTAACCAAATTACTTGAGGACAAACAGATCAATTATTTTCCTGATGCATATAAGGAGCTAAAGCCTTGTTGTTTTGTGTATGTTCCTCCACCTGCTCTCTTGCAGAATTATTTTCTATTGTTTATTTTCCAACAAAATACTGACCCATTACAACTACGTCACTTAATCACTTGAGGCGGCATAACGGACGTTGGAAGTGAGGTATGGGAGTATTAAAAAAAGAGCGATTTAAATTGTTTTCCAAAGTTGTTTTTACCAATTTATTGACTTTTACTTGTTCAAGTCGAGCTAATATGTCTGTGAACGCAACACACCTGGTTGGGGCTCATAGACGGCGGCATTTACAAAAGCTAGCGTAGAAACCGAGCCAAACCTCCTCCCTCCTGACACAGTGATCAAATTACAGACTTTTCCTGAATTCACCACATGATTTATGTCACTATAAACGGCGTTTCCCAAAGTCCCCCGGCGCTCCCTTTTGAATACATATTTTCAAATGCCGGTAGAATTCGAACCACGTAAGGTAGAGCAATATTTTTTTTTGCATATAAAACCAGTAAGAATGAGTTACTTTTCCGACAATCCACATGTGCCAGAGCGCTGCGTGGCTGCACAGACGAGTTCACGGATTTATAGTAAAAAGGATTGGCCCAAAGATGCTTGGCAAACATGAAGTGGCATCCATCCCTATAATTGTAGATCAGCTCGGGTCTGGCCAATCACTTCCTGTGTTGGATCTCTTATTCTGACGTTGACAGCATAAAGTATCATAAGATCGGACTCCATTTTCGTTTCCTAGGATCTTTCTTCCTGCAGATGTTCGCACCATTCGGCTCGCCTTTTGCTAGCAAACACGTGGTCGATATTTTTCGCAACATTTTTTAGAAACACGGAGCGAACACACGACAAACAATTTATGGAAAGACACAGTCAGAAAATTTTATTCTCCGACCGAAGCGTTGGAGCTCGTCACCGCGGAAGATGGCGAGAATGAAGAGAGGTATTCTTCAGACCCCGATACCGCTGACAGTGACGAGGAAGCGGACTTCATTGAAGGGATCAATCAACTTCATGAGATGTAAGTGGGCTCTCTCTCTCTCTCATATATATATGTGTATAATGTTACGTATGTGTGCAGTACTGGTAGTGGCGTGGAGGAGAAAGACGACGATGATGAAGAGGACAATGACGATGTGGTGGTAGATGCAAGTAGAGGAGGAAAAAGAAGTCGGGAGGGTCCAGCAAATAGAAGGAAACGCAAAAGGTCAGTACTTCATGCCAGTACTCAAATCAGTTGGAAAACAGAGAAGGAGGCTGTTAATTTGCCACACCCCCCACTCCATTTCCGACCAAAGAGAAAACCAGGTGTTCAGCCGCCCCTTTCAAATAGTGGCATTCCTTCTCCATCAGAGCTATTCAAATTGTATTTTGACGAGGCTGCCATAAAAACAATCTGTGCAAACATCAACAAAAATGCAGCAAAAAATTGAGCTGCTGGAAAATTTTTTAGATGGACTGATGTCACACCTGATAAAATCTATGAGTACATTGGGCTTACTCTTTACATGGGACTGATGAAACGACCAAAACTGAAAGATTTCTGGAGAACCACCACTGCATTTTCTCTTTCATATCCAGGGAAAGTAATGGGCAGAGATCGTTTCGTCACAATCAATGCTAATATACACATGAGTGACCCAAAGGATGACACGGCGAATGACAAAAAAAAGGGACACCTGAATATGACCCTCTGCACAGACTGCGCCCCCTTTACGACAGTTTGAAGGTCGCTTGCAAAGCTGTCTACCACCCCCGGCAAAATATGTGTGCGGATGAAAGATTGGGCTGAAGCAACACATAAAAAATAAACCGACAAAGTACGGGATAAAACTTTTTGTGTTGTCCGACACCACAGGCTACACTACAGATTTTCAGATTTATACAGGGAGGTTCAATCAAAAATCTGGAAAGGGGCTATCCTTTGACGCTGTGATGTCACTCATCAACAAAGTATCTTGGATCTGGATATCACATTTACTGTGATAACTTCTATACCAGCCCAGCATTGTTTTGCCATCTTCACAGGCTTGGGTTTGGAGCATGTGGGACGTTCCGAAGTACGAGAGTTGGTGTCCCAAAGAAAAACAAGAATTCCCTGACCAAAAAAATCACCACAAGGGTCTATCGGATGGCTCAGAGAGGGACCCCTCATCTTTATCAAGTGGATGGATACAAGGGAGGTCAGTGTGTGTTCCACCCTGCACACGGGTGCAGGAGCCTTTTGTAAGCCTTTTGTAAGGATCCTTACAAAAGACGAGATGTTAACCAGTTTTTCCATAGTGCTAGGCTACGCGACGGTGCGGCGGGACTGTTTCCATGGTTACCAACGATTAGACACGTAAATTCTCCATAATGCATTAATTGACATCTTTCTAATCATACTTACTAATAAAGTATATGAACGTTAATCTTACCTTGTAAAAACTGCCCGCTGGGTTACACTGAAGGCTGCCAGTCATTATTGACAGCTGCTATCCATCGCCGCCGCATCTTTCCTCATTAAAAGTTATAAAATAAAATGCCAAGTTGGTTTGTATCCTTGTCTGTTTATGCAGCCGATCGCGCAGCATCCTATGACCATTTTTAAAGTGAAATCAACTAAATGGAAGCGATATTAGGTTACAGATGTCTGATTTTAGACTAGCTTTAAAGGAGCGCATTCGTTGTTTTGACGTCCGTCATGGCGGCGTGGGCGGAGTTCTGGAGAGTGTGACGTCATGTGCAAAGTGTCAACAGATTACTGAAAAGAAATCACTGTATAATCAAATATTTTAATACATTACACCCTGATAACAGGTCTTGTAAATCTCAGACAACACGAATTGTAATGTCTAAGTTCCAATATCTAAATGTCTCAGGCTAAAAGTGGAGAGCCTCCGTTTAAATCCAGACTCCAGAGAAAAGAAAGAAACAGCTTCAAATAATGTTGAAAGCTTCTTTGCGCTACAGCTGTGTTTTCAGATGTAGCTGTAAATGTCAAAGTCATTTGAGAAAATTAGCTTTTCTCACCTACTCCTTCTCATTGCTCTCTGCAGTGTGTTTAAGCGAAAAACAAAAATGAAATCCGAGAAGCTGGCTGCAAAAGTGACAGAACCACAAGCACCAACACTTGAGATAAGTCATTCTAATTGACCAAATATATGACCCTAAATTTACTGAGCGGGGGAAAAAAAGACAATCTTAAGCCGATGGGCGAGGCAGATAAATTGCTCAAATGGTGTATTTATTGCTTGATCTATCAAGGCCACCGCGCAGGCATCTCTTTTAGTTTATGTTCCTGTCTGGCCCCACGTAGCCTCAGATGACGCCGCTGAATGCTGAGGGACTCGGGGTGCAGTGAGGCAGTGAGTGTCTTTGGGCTGCCGGTGCAAAATAAGTGCTGCGGTTTTGCGTGTTGAGACCTAATGGAGCAAGCACACATTCTTCAAGGTTTGTAAAGGTGGAAGAGGGGATTTGGAGGAAATGTTTGCTCAGTAGCTGGCCATGGATGCAAGAGTGTAACCTCAAGAACAGCAACTTTATTTACACAACAAATGGGTACAAAAATGTAAATGCCTCTTATGTCGCAATTACCTGTCAGTGACAGCAGTTGGCTGTTTAATGGAAACTTTATTAGGCTTTACAAGCTGAGTAAAGATCTCATGTGTGACATTTAAGGTGGCCTGGCATCAAAGTGACCCAGGCATAGTATTGTTAATGATGTTTTGATTGATAAGGAGTAATTGTAGAGCAGAAGGTGTTGAGAAATTTGAGTAAAACACTTTATTATATTGTGTCTGGGAAATAAGCTCTCACCTGTTGCAAATTATTTTCACAGATTTTTTGAATATTAGCCGACATCAAAATATCATCTCAGTTTTGTGATTGAATAGTCTTAATTATGTCCAGAATTTCAGTATTTTGGTACATTTTTTCCATCTGTTGCATCTTCCTGTTAGTTACTGATTTATTTTTATGTTTTATGAGTGTTATAAGTGTTGTAAAAATGATCAAATATCACAGTTAAAAATGCTTTTGTCTAAAAACCTTGCATTCCAATTTACCCTGGCTCTGATTCCCATTTGCACCACTTAATTCTCAATTAAATTATTTAGGTTTTAAAGTCAAAACAAAAGTTAAACCTATCTACTGAAACCTCTCACTTTTGCACACTTACTAAACATTTTTAGACCTTCCTGTTGTGGATATTCCCCAAATATTGCTCCATATTGATTAATTTGGGTGTTTTCTGGTTCCCTGAGATGCTATAAACTGGAGGTTTTGTCACTGCTGAACGTAAATGGTGGCCTTTTACTGTGAACCCACAGCTTCCTGCCTGAGTCAAGAGATGCCTGAGACATTTTGTTGTGTTTTTTCTTAATTTCTTTTCTCGTTCTTTTTGCACTTGTGGGTGTGACGGACGCTACACTGCTGCTGTACTCTATAGGTGAGAAACCAAAAACCTGTTTGTGGTTTTGGACCATTTTTACCAGCTGCTAAGCGTCTCCTGTCTCAAGGAGGTCAGATTTAACTAGTAATCAAACTTGATTTATTCATTAGATCATTTTAATTTAGTGTAGGAGCCGTTTGACTCACTGAATAAATCATTCAAACTGGGATAGTTACATGAGGTGCATGTTTTGCTCAGTTTCATTCACAAAAAGTTTTCTCTTTTTTTTTGCATATCTTATCTAACTCTGCAATAATCTGAGTCATTCATCCCACACAAAGTCAGACTCATTATACTGTTTTGTCTGCATTTCCAACGGTTCTGTTTGGTTTCCTGGATTCTACCAAGCCATGATATGTCAGGAGTTTATAAAGTTTTTTTCTCTCAAACTGAGTTTTTTTTTATTTTTTTACTTCAGTTGGTATCTTATTTGAACCTTTTATGATATTTAGCTTTTTAAAGACAATAATAGTGAAAGGGCTCTTACACTGTTTACAAAGTATTGTGGAATCGTGGTCAGGTAGTCCAGATCTATGGTCATATTTAATATATTAATACTTTTTATTTAGGCTATGTTAGATTAGGAAATATGTTTGAAAATAACCTTTAACACACTTTCCATTCAGTCCATATTTCTGTGTTAAAATATTTTTTTCTTTGTCCAAAATATATTGATTTCTTTGAATGTACCTGTAATATTTAATTCTTAAATGTTTTGATTAGTTGTAACTTAATAACAGAAACAAAGGCTTCACAACATCAATCTGTGTTTAATTTATTTAATGTATTTTACTTTGTGAGCTTTTCGGTAATATTCTGAACATGATTATAGATAAGTTTTGAAAATGTAAAATATCTATCCATCTGCTATACATTCACTGTCATAAAAATTGACTCAATAATCTGAGTCTGTAAAGGTCTGGAGTTTGAAACCATGTGCAGTAAATTTGTCAGTGTAAACGACCCGCCGGTCTTATTCTAATCACCAAGCTGGTTTCTGTTCGTTGCAGTTTGATATGAAAATAATTGATTTTTCTTATGTTTGTCACTGGTTTTGCTTTAAGTCTAGTCTGTGTCTAGTAAGTTGAATGCTGAGTCAGAGTCGAGATTTCTTCAAATCTAAACATTGTATGCATTCATCAGTGTGAGTGATTTCTATTTTTTCTGGTGTGTGTGTGTGTGTGTGTGTGTGTGTGTGTGTGTGTTTCAAAGAACAATTGTGTCCTTAAATCAGTCCATTTCAATTCTACTCCAGCTCCTCCGCCATTCTGGTCTAATAGCCAAGCATCCCTTGTGGTGCTGCATCTTTTTCCATCTCACTGCCAATTGTACAGGACATCTTTCATTTTCCGTCTCTTCTTTGACATTGTCTCTTTTAAGCTGCCAAAGCAAAGACGGAAAACACAGCGTACTGTTGGCAAAACTGCAGACAGCTCTCTGAAATACCACTTAGAAAAGCAGTGCTTTTGAAGAGTATTTTCTTAAATGTGAGCAAGCTCGTTAAGAGCATTGTAGACCTTAGTGCAGGTCTTTTTTATACGTCTAAGAGGACAGACTTTCCTTTTACTATTTACAATTGAGCAGTATTTCTTAATGCTTTCAAGAGTGCTTTGAAAATTTATTCTTTTGTTGATTTTGGGACGTTTTCCAGCATTGCTTACATATAAGAGGGATCTTTTGCCACTTTGTAACCAACATCCTGTCACAAAGGTACAATTTGTTCCAATCTAAAGCTAAATAAAGATGTTCAAGTGCTATATCAGATTTTTTCCCTTATCCTACATACATATTTTTTCATATTTAGTTAATATACTCCATTAAATAATGCATAGTCATGGCTATACATATAAAAGCAACATCTTAAAAACCCTCAAAACATTTAGAGACCTACAAAGCATTGATCAAAAATATTCCTAGAAAGTCTGGCTGTTTCTTAGACAGTATAAATAATTAAGGTTTGTCCAGATTAAAATCAGTAAAATCAGCCTGAAAGTATTTTTATGTAACGTTATTGTGGTGTGAAGTCTTAATCTGGACATGAAAATCAGATATTCTGCTTCTCAAGCATCGCAACCTTGAACTTTGTTACGTTTCAAAATCTCTAACTTTAATGTATTGTGCTGGAGCTTTGTGTGATATGCCACTAGAAATAAAAGGATATGTTGCCTTAAAGCTGTTTTACAAGCCAGTTTAATTCAGAAACATTTCCCCTGCAGTTACAGCTGCAACTCTTGCATCTCCACCAGCTTTGCAGAAACAAAATGTTTTAATCCAGTCGTCTTTTCCAAACAGCTCAGACTCAGACTGGATGAGGAAAATATCTAAAACTATATTTTCAGATCTTGCCACAGATTTGGACTTTGACTTGGCCAAATCCACACATGAATAAGTTTGATCGAATTCACTGTGGTTACTGCTGAGCTGCTGTAAAAGAGAACCTCCAACCCCATTCAACATCTTTAATTACAGGTTTTCTTATAGGATTAGCTTCTTCTATTTCCCCATTAATTATCTCCAGCTTCTCCACAGCATGATGTTGCCACCACCATGTTCCACCAAAAAGTTCAGTTTTTGTCCCATTTGACCAAAATGTCTCATGTTGCTTGTGGCAAACAGTTAACAGGACGTCTTATGCCTTTCTTTCAACCGTGTCTTCATATGTTTATAGACTAATAGTTGTAATTTTCACACATGCATACATTACTGTGGAGGTAGGGGTATCAGAGTAAAATGAGTTCAAAAAAGCCCCACCAGACTTCATGCTTTTAGGTGTAGAAAGTTTCTCTGAAAGTGATTTGATTCCACAATTTAAACTTATGCTCTACTTTTTGCTGATCTATTGCAAAAAACTTTAATAAAACACATTGAAAGGAGCAGTATTATGTATTTCCCAGGAATATATTGTTATTTTATTGCACAATCAAGTAACTATGCCACCTTTCAGTCGTTATAAGGACGCTGTATATGTCTAACATGACTCAAAAGAAATGTGTATCGCCTTAAAATTGGGCCTCTGTCTCTTTAAGAAGCTCCTGTTCTTAACGACCCTTCAGCACGTTATCACAACACCGCTCCTCCATTAAGCCTTTCGTATTGTTCCGAGGAGAGTTGGACTGAGAACTAGTTCATATGATGAGCTCAGCAGATGAGCATTTCTATCAGGCGTCTGCTAATTGCTGCTGCCGCTAGTCTGGAGGAGATGGAGAGGGCAGCTTGAAGGAAGAGCTGTGTGGAAATAGGCAGCAACCCGAATGACTGCATGAAAGAATCAAAGCAGCACTCCATGTATGTTAGTAATGAAGGGTTATAACATGATGTAAAGATAAAACAAAGCAGATTTTAAATAATATCCCCCTTTAAGTTTGTGTTGAAAATATGAATAAAGCTTCTGCAAAGCACATGTTTACTAACATTGCTGTTGAATATGGTAGTATTACGAATAAAACAGTGTAAAGTAAATAATCTAGCAGTTCTTCCCTCTTCTCTAATCTTCACGAGTTTCTGACAAAGTGCATTTTAGTTAGTAGTTAATTTATGTAGATTTGACATATTTAGCTTGTGGAGATGAAGGCGCTCACACATCAGAGGCATGCTAAAGTAAAAGAATAATGCTCTGAGCATACGGGGGCAGACCCATACATGACACTAAAAGACAGGCTCAGTCTATGATTGTCGACAGCCGATCTGTGTGAGGGTGTGCACGGCGCAGGCTCATTTCTGTGAATTACTGATGTGTGCGTTATTTTCACAGCCAAAGTGCAGTTGCAGGACGTGGATTTTTTTTTTTCTCTGTAGCACGGGCAGTGGAAGATTTACATTAATTCACCATGAGGACTCATCTGAAAGGCGCTTAGATCCAGCAGAATTCAAACGAAGTTTGCTCCCAGTGGACGCCACCTTACATCTCGTAAAGTCCTGGTTAACATTCAAATCATGAGCCTCTTGGCTAGTTTAAATATATATAAAAAAAGAAATGTCAGGTCATTATAGATCGCAATTTTTGCCAGGGTAAAGCGAATACATGAAACCTTTATTACCCACAAGGCAGAGCAGCGAGACAAGACACCTTCAGAATAATTCCTTTCTTCTCCAGGTTTACTGGTCAGATCAGACGATCTCGCAGCTTCCCCCTTCGCCGAGCTGCCTTTACAACTTCCTGAGCCAGTCACGTCAGGGTCACTGCCTAATCACATTAGGGCTTGATCAAAGTTGCAGGAGCAAGAGGGAGAGCGGGAGAACCTCATTTCTCACAGTGCAGGGATTAAACCTCAAGCACCATCTCAGAATCATCAGCATAAGGCCGTGTCCCCGAGGCCCCTCAAAAGGCTTCGGATGAGTGGTGGGCGGCGAGCGGGCTGATGAACCCGCTGTAATCTGGTTGACAGAATACGGAGGGCAAATCCAGGATCCACACGTCAAGCCCAGACGGAGCGCCGGCTCGATGGAAATATAAGATAAAATACAGTGAGTAAATCACCTCTATTGATGTCTGAGAGGGGATGATCAAATGGTCTTAACTTTTCCAGCTTGGGCACACGGCTGGAGGAGCGGCTCCCAGAATCTCCTGTCAATATGTCACGGGAGGAGTTAGCAGCTCTGAAATTATTTCAGCAATATCTCACCGTGATACAGTGCCTTACAAAATATTCATATCACCTGAACAATTTTTTAAGTTAAAACCACAGAGTTCAGTGGATTTTATTAAGATTGTATGCAGGGCCGGATGTAGAAGAATTAGGAGCTCTAGGCTGGAGTTTGTTTTGGTGGAAATAAAGAAAAAAAATTACTTATGCAAATTACAAGATGTTATTAGGCAGGCCTACACGTATAGAGGTACATACTGATGGAGGGCTAGTTTGAAATTCTTCATATTGGTCCCAAAACGTGATCATTTTTAAAGAGTGAAGTTTAAAGTAATAAAGGCCAACAGTATTTTTTAAAACTCCAAATGATCCCATGACTTTAAAATGAAATGTGCTGTTTGTAAAACATACACAGCGTACACAAAATAAATCTTTTTTGGGAGAAATTGGTCAGAGTGGATGGGAAGATTGTTGAAGCTAAATACAGGATAATTTTGAAAAAATAACCAGTAAAGATTCAAACTGCAAATTGAAACTTGAAAATAGACACTTTTCAGTTATTAGGAAAGAAGAATGAGTGAACGTTTCAGTCAGTAGATTTACAAATTTAGTCTAAAAGACATTTAATTTCAGCGCAGTGTAGTTTTACAAATTACTGATACGAGTGAAAATATAATTTTTAAATAAAAAAGACTACATAATGTATAATTTTCCTTGAGCACCACAACCACACAGCACTCTGTGCAACCTGAAAAATGTGAAAAAGTTCAAGAGGAGCTGTCACAGAGCAGCACTTATCAAATGAGAAAAAAAAAAGAAAACAAACATGTGAGTTGATCATTTTTACCCAAATCAGGAAGTGAAAAATCTATGCAGCCCCTTTGTTTGTGTTTTATCTTTTGTAAATTGAAAAACGCAATTATAGCCATTCACAACCCTGACAACTGTAATCTGCTGAAATTAACACTATCTGTTAAGCAACAACTCAATCCTCTCTTCTCTGTTTGTCACTGCTTGCCTTCAGACACACTCTGAGGGAACGTCAAAGGAAAAACAAGGGGTCTTAGTAGCTTTCCATTATTCAGCCTACACAAAGCAGTAACATTTAGATGTCTGTTTTTTTCCAGTGGTGTTCACCCACTGGACCCTTTTTTTTTGTCTCGGTTCTGTCTGATAATTTTCCTCTGTGCCTGTGAATTTAAAAAAGGAATTACACGTCTGGGCTCTGGAGTGGGTGATAGAGCATCCCACCCGTTTTTCATCAGAGCCCATGCTTCGTCTTTTCCCTTTTCAATTATGGCAATAAGTATATATCTCTGTAAACTGTGTTCTTACTGGTGCTGATGACATAAACAAAACGAAAGCTTCATCATTCATCGTATTATATACATAAGCTATTAATCTGCCCTTAGTGGGATAGTTACGTGTGCGAAGCAAGGACGACAGGTCTGATGTTGGTCAGTCTCTACAAGGCAACGTTTGTTCTCGCATTTTCAAGAAAAAGGTTGTACAGAAAGAAAATAAAAACAGAAATGTAGATGACTCCTGCTTGAAACCCTGCCAATAGTTTCACTTTAATGCACCTACACAAGGTGAGAGTGGGTTTTAACTCTCAATAGATATGAGCTGGGAACTGCTTCTATCGCCAAAGCTGCAGCAGTCAGTTCCTGTTGTGCATGTTACTGTTAAGTTTAGAAATTTATAGAACTGTGATTTTAAAACTTAGGCTTTGTTCTGTTGTACTTTGCAAAGTACCAGGCGAAATGAGGTACGTACTTGATGCCACAAATAAGTGTAAACGTATACCAAAATATTGACTTAAGATATTAAAGCGTGATATAGCCTATAGGTATGAAGTGCCAACTCCAATATGATAAAAAATAAATAAAGTGAAGCTTTTATTATGCATGAATTCAAAAATAAAAACCTGAATATTCAGCATGTTACAAATGTCAAATATGATCAGAATGATATGAAAGTAAAACACAGTTAGGCCTGATTTCAGTCCCAAGTGGAGCTCCAAAGGAAAAACAACCTGTTAATTATACAGGGGAAGGTCAGCATTTAACAGTTAATTGAGCTTCTAGCTGCAGAAAATGTGTCTGAACTTGTATTTTTTTGGTTACTACTCATGATAGTGTCTGATGCTGATGCATCACTTTGCCCTTTTAGTAAAATTATTTAAACTTTTAATGTCCGAACTTTAAACTTGAACTACTCCCAAAAATAAAAGGGCAAAATTCACATTTTGCATGTTTTTGTGCTTCAACAAATCACCGAGTCTTTATTTGGTAATAACTTATAAATATGTTTTTTGGTGTCTGGAAAATGACCTGTTTCAAAAACCTCTGGAATGTAAAGTAACAAATCAGCAGGCACTGCCCGTCTCCTAGCAACCCTAATAAGGCCCACCCTGTTACCTAGCAACCAAAGTGGAATTCCAGCAATGTTTTGTTGCTGTTGTTGATTTACTATCCAGAAACTACTGTGTGTATTCTTGTTGGTTGTGCCTGAGGCTTTAGGTTTGCTTTTCAAAAATGTAAAGTTGCATAATTGCACATTTGTTTTCAGCCATTTTCACATGTGAGTGTAAATATTGAGTTGGAGGGTGTAGCCAGCAGCAACTTATTTGGACTTAAAGTGACTCAAGGCTCCAAAACAGCTCATTCTGGACAGCAAAACTGAGCAGACTAGAATCTCATTACCCAAGAATGATTTTGTGAACGTGTTTTATATAACCCCATAGAACTATCCTAACCTGTTCAAGGAAGCACAATAGGTCACCTTTAAAAAAGATAACCAATAATATCTTTCACAATCTAGCAAATTCAGCACTAATGTCCACCATGATTCTTTTCAAAGTGTAGCGTGGATAGAGCAGACCAATGAGTGGCTCCAAATTCAACTCATGTCACACATTTTGAAGGCCACAAGCCCAAACACACTGGTCTGTTAATAAAGTTGGTGTCTTAGTGTTTCAATTGGACTCGCATAACAGGATCTCTGTTCCCCTCCATCCATCTTGGAAGTAGAAGTTGTGGCAGAAACTTTTGGATCACAGCGCAAACACACGCGCACACACACACACACACACAAAAAGGACCTTTGCAGAATGCAGATAGGGGCTGCTCTGCACACGAAATGCTGTGGAGGAAAACTGTTGTTACTTTTGCTAAAAAAGTTTTAAAATAAAAAATGATATCACCTCCATCGCAGCTTTGCGTATGTGCCCTGGGTGTGTAACACTGAGGCTTCACCTCGTTATGCATTTAGCATCATTGCATACAATAACCAGTCCAGTCAGGTTTTCAGCATTGTCAGCATTCACTTGAATTTACTCAAATATCAGAAATGACCCAACTGTAGGATTATTCAATCTCAGATAAGGATTCACTCATCCCGAGTAATAATAATAATAATAATAATAATAATATCTGACCTTTCCAGATGGTCAGTCAATACTTAAATGTGGAAAAAATAAGACTTGAGCCAACAGTAACATGATACACTGATGACTAAACCATTAATCCCAATAAGAAAGCACTATTCAAACCTATAATGCATCTAAAATGACACGCATACTCCAAAGTCCTATTAACTTCCATACATTCAAACTTCCCTGATATATATGTATATATAACACACATATGGCAAGATAGGAACAGCAACTTGAAATTATCTAAATTAGGAATCGAATAAAACTTTAGATTTTAAGGGATTGTTATAAATGAGGGCATCAGAAAGTTGCAGCAGCCCAGGAAATATGAACAAATATCTCTGTGTATGCACATGGATGTATTCTACCACAAACAAGGATGTTTGAAGGGGAAAAGAAAGGTACAAACTACTGTTTTTATGTCATGGTTGCAGGCTTTGTGTGTTCCTCATTATTCCTGAGAGTTGCATCTGGCATTTGTGACGCCTACGACAAACTATTTCTTTTAAGGGCTCTAGGATGACCCAACACCGGAGATGAGTAAAGCCACATGTAGCAAAAACTCACTAAAATGTCACTGTTTTATTATTCTTTGCAGGTCACTATTTAGGGCGACAAGTCACCAAAACTCAAGTGAAAAAGTTTTTGTCTATTCACGTTAAGTCGTGTGGTTTCAGAAAATGTTGCACTGACCAGAACACAAAGGGAATCATTGGCAGAACCGAAACGAGTCTTACAAGAAGACAGGAAGTGTCTGTGTTGTTCACATCCACTTAGAAGTGTTTCCCTTTCTGGAAAACTAAATCTAAGTTTGGCAGTGCCGACAGTTCAGGCTTTGTTCTCTTTATCTTTCCAGTACAAGGTTAAATTAAACAAATTTCCTAAGTAGAACATTTTATCAGCTCATTCAGTTGTGCACCCAGAAGAGCAAACACGAGTGCTCCATTTTTTTTAGTGCTTGTTTCTTTGTCACATCTGGCCTTTTGTATCAGCTTCAGAAATCTTTAATAGACTGCTCACTGTGTGGTTGAAGAAAGAGCTTTCTAACCTGTCAGCAGGTAGGCAGGCTTTTTATTTCTCACAAGAAATCAAGCAGTGAGCTTTTTTGAGCAAATCCAAACTGACAGCTAACTGCTTAGAGAACCATCAAAAAACAAAATGCCACTGTACTAAATTAACACAATTTAACTACAATTTTTAATATGGAGAAACAGTAGCAATGCAGAGAATGGCGTTATGATTACATTAATTTTTGGAATGAAAAACTTGCATTTTGATGTATTTTAATGATGGAAAATACTATTTTGACTGATAAGAGGAGGTTCTCTTGGCAGGTAATTTCTCTTAGTCTAAAGCCCTTTGCAGCAAGCTAAGAAGTCAATTTCAGACTCTGCCTACATGGTGACAAGGCAGGGCAGTTTAACTTCAATAAAATTCACAGTGTGATTTCTCACTAGGCTCATACTGATGTGATGATTTTTTATGATAGAGCTGCAGACTAACAAGGAACGTCCTCTGATTGAGAGATTACAGTCCCGTCAGCAGCCAGAGGTAAACATATCGCTGCCGTTTCACTCAAAACACCCATTTGCAGCTTATGCTATATATCAGTTTGCTGCATCTATGGAAATACATTTTTCATATTCCGTTTTAGAATAAAGACTCAAAACCAGATAAAGTTGCTGTTCAAACATGCGATCTAAAATCACTGTTTCAGAAAGAAGTTTGTGATGTTTGTATTAATTTTGTGCTTTAGGTGATGTATTTGAGCATCTTTTTTATGCAACATAAAACTGGAAAAACTTAAGAGCCCACTGGACTGAATAGCATTGAAAACCTCCTGGTTATTCCACCAAATACTGATTTCTGAACTCTTCCTGAGTTAAAACATTAGTATTGTTGTTTTCTTTGCATTATTTGAGGTCTGAAAGCACTGCTTGTTTTTCGTTACTTTGACCATTTCTCCTTTTCTGCAAATAAATACTACATTTTTGCTTAGAATTTCAGAGAAATGTTGTCATTAGTTCACAGAACAAAAGAACAATGTTCAGTTTACTCAAACATATACCTATAAACAGTAAAATCTGACAAACTGTTCACTTTAAGTGGGCTCTTAATTTTTTCCAGAGCTGTAAACTCAAAGTTATGCATGGTTTGTTATTAATTTTTGTATTTTGTATATTGCTTAGCAAGTTGTGCTTTAGCCACAAACTTGCTGGCTGGGAATCTGACCGCTCTTTTCTGCAGAGTTAATTTAAATTGGTTAGTGTTACGGTACATTGTCCCCAAGTTTGTAACAACTTGCTTTCGGCCTGTTTTATCCATCCCAAAATGTTTATCCAATTAGAACGTCCAACTCCAACCCAAGCAGTCACTCTGAGAGGGAAGACAAATTGTCAGCAGTGGAGTAAAGTTAATATTACCAGACCTAGAGGGCGGCAACCAAGGAAGAAGCTCTGAAAACAGCTTCCTCAAGTCTTTTTAGACTAAGATCAAGCTTTTCTAATGGCCTCAACCTGAACTATTTTGAAACTTTTAAGGTTTATGCCAGAAAAGCAATTAATTGAGATGATCTCTCAGCCAAGTTTGCAGAGAACTGTGTTTAAATATTCATCCAGAAATGTACCAGTAGCTTGTTGATGCTCCTACAATTGTCATTTAGCCAAACATTAGTGAGAGTAAATGTGTTCATTTGAGATATTACAAGAAATCACTGAATCTGTATGTTTTATCTTCATTTCATATCATAATTAAATAATGAAAAGCCCTAATTTAATGCAGCAACAATACAGATGATAAATGCACATAAACACCTCACTATAACTGTAAATATGACCAGTAGGTGAATCTATTTGAAATAGAGGAGACGGTGTGGTGTCTTTTAGAGATGCTAGAAATTAAATTAATAATAAAAGGTTTCCTCTTTGAGTACCTAAGATCTCGTGAATCTGTTTGAATTAGGGTTTGGATCTCGTCTCTTCAGGCAAATTATACCCACTGTCTTTTTGGGGCTTGTCCTTTGTAGTTTGCCGCTCTGCTGAATGTGTTTACTTAACCGTGGGGGAGCACAATCAAGGGGAAATTGCATGTTCGTGGTGCAGATAACACAGACTGGCCACCAGCAGGAGACACTTTTGCTGAGGCCAATTTATCTCTGAAGCAAACTGTCACCAAGTTTTTTCTTTTTTCTTCCAGTACGACTATTCTCTAGATTACACCGTCTCTCTGGGTGCATTTTTGGTGCAATAACCATAGATTAACAAGAACTAATCCACCATTTGCACTTCATATCTGTCAGGTCTTTAAAAACAATAAAAAGTAGATGTTTATTAATCATGCAGAGCTCTGAAAAATGTATTCATTTTGCTTCTCTGTCCACATACAAATGCAACCGGTGTCTAATGAGATGATAATGCAGGCATCTTAAGTCGGTGTTTGGTAGGGTGAGGTTTTTTATTTATTCAGCTGCATCTTCTCTGCACACAGGTAATGTCTGGCAAGATCAGGCCTCAGTCGTCCATAACCTGCATTAGAAAGAGGCTCGGTGAAAGGTGACCCCTTCCGAGAATCATCACCAGCTCCACGAGGAAAGGCTCTGATTTATTCTCCATATCATAACGGATTTATAAGTGCGGCGAGCTCGGCTATAAAGAGCGCGAATCCAAACAGGTTCCGTTAGGAAAACAAAAAGAAAAATTCATGTTGACATCTCGGTCTTACTGGTGAAAACTTGTTGAAATGCTAATTATTTGGGATGACTCTCCTCTCTGTGATTCCTCTAAGCAGGGAGGTTTTCATGCGGCACGGGTGAGCAGCTGACTTACTTGCTAGCTGAGTGGGACAGCAAGGAAATGAAGCAAATAATGGTGTGATTTGGAACACTTGAGCAGCATACGGCAGGTGGAAACAAGGAGGGAGGCTCTAATTTTGCTCTGGAGCCAGCTGGTCCTGAAGCGGGGCTGCAGCCGGGCGTGCTGACCACTCTGCTTCCCACTGAGCTTTTTCCCAGCCACAGAAACTGTGCCAAGAGGTGTGGTACCTCTCTTCAAAGCGCCTTCCTCTCTTCTCCCAGTGTATTATCGTAACATAATCATGTGCGTGACATCTATTGATCTGTTACACTTCCACTGGAGCAGCCAAACGGTATCCTCCGGCAAAGCTCTTGCCAACAGAGATATGATGACACCTATTAGATTACACTGATATTCAAATGCACCATGGATTTATGAGGCGCATCCTGCACCCTCACACTGATTTTGGTTGGTAATTTATCCACTTGTCACACTGTCCCACAAGTCCCTCAATGTCATGCTAATTGATTATTTATCATTAACTAAACACGCTAATTAATTGTCAGTTTAAGGGCGCGCTTTTATGGCAGACATGCCCAATCTGTCTCAAGGGATCACTTTCATCATAGTATACATACTGATTATTTATTAATATCCTGCTAATTCTGTTTAGGATAGATGGAGTGAAGGTCAGCGGAGGAGAAAAAAAGGCATGGCAATTTCTCAGTAAGGCCTGCTGACATTTATCTCGTCCAATGGACTTTTAAGATCTGTTTAGAGGGATGTCTTTACCCCTTCCTCAAAGTGAATGTCAAGGACATGCATAAACAGGGATGCCATAGCTCATTACTGGCCCTATTTAGTCTGAGATGGTGCCCTTATCAAAATGAAATGGATTAAACCAATTTAAAAAATGAAAGAAAGACAAACATCTGTTATTTTCTCTTCCCCCACGGGGAATTTGTCTATTATATAAACTACTTGCCTTTTTGGGACCAACAGCGCAGAGTAGAAATGGAAAGTTTTTTTGTTATGCTTAAAAGTTTACATTTTATGTCAGAGATAACCTAATTCTATAAAAGTACTGAAATAAAACCAGGCTGTGTCTTTTTAACTTTCTTCTTTTCATTTGGCAGATGTAATAAATCATTGGTGTACGTTAATATGCAGATGATAACCTGTTATTATCTATTGCCAGATATTGTTAGATCTGTTAGACTTTCGTTTAAATGCTTAGATATAGACATGTGGATTTGTCCACAGTTTTCACAGACAGAACTGAGATTCTTGTTTTTTAGAAATGAAATCCTATAAAAGGTCTTAAAAATGTTTGATATCTTTGAACGTTTAAAAAAAAAACAACCTGAGGGTCAAAATCCTTTAAATCATGCTCGCTTTATTGTCATATCTTAAACCAATGTTCTGGAGATATAAACAAGTTTTCTAAGATTTGTGACAAAAAATTGATAAATCTATCGATGAAATCCATTGTAAAGTTTGAACAAGCTGAGAACACTGCTGTTAGAATTTGACTCTTAAGATTTAAAGCCATTTTTAATTTTTGGTTTATTTTATAAAACTGTATATTTATTGGAATTTAATTGACCTATTTTTTGATTTCCTATGTTCTTATGTTCTCACATTGTCGCTGTAATTTGTTTTCTTCTTGTTTCTGTTCTCTTTTCTATGTAAATCATATTGACGAAGGTGCAATTGATATGAAACTTTTATATTTATGTTTTGTGATATCAATTGCCACTCTCCAAACAGAATCATGACATTTTTCAGAAGCTTATTCACAGTACTTAAAAATATGCGAAGGCACCCATTAGCTGTTAACGTGACAGAAACCATATCCAGGAATTCAAACCTATTTGTCTTCAAACAGTGTTAAGGGCAGAGTAAATGTCAAGTCTTGAAGCGCGGCTAGAAGAAATCAAGAACAAAGCAGAGATTAAAGTCTAATAGGAGTTCACTTGCTATCAAGTTAAAAAAAAATTACTATTCATCTCCAAAGCAAGGATTTATGAAGTAGAATGATGACAGCACTTCTTAAGGTTTCACTAGTAAACCACATGGTGTGGAAATATATCGACAGAATGACAAAACCTCATCGTCAGTTATCAAAAGTATATTCTGGTTTGTTTAAAATCGATGTTATTTCTGTTGCTATGTGGTAGTAGTATTATCCTGACTGGGTTTAAGAATACTAAGTATTGAAAGGTTTTTATAAGTCATTAAATGCTGCTGTCATATAACCATAGAATATTTAATCAATCTAATAAAAATGTTTCCAATCTAGATTTTTGATTTATAGGTCTGGGTTTTTATTGGTTGGTGACTGCTGATTAGTGACCAATCAAATAACACAAGCAGTGCAACCTCATCCACTTTCTACTGCTGTTCAGCAAAAATGTATTTGAAATACAATTAAGAGACTATTTTATAAATATTGCCCTCTTCCAGGAGAGGGTATTTTTATTTTTTTGTCTGTAATCTTTATTAAATAATTATTGCCATTTGTTTTGGCTGCGGTTTATATGCGGTTTATATAAATATGCATGAATATCTGCAAATGTTTCCCAAAAAGCATCAGCATAAATCTAATCACATCAGTGCACACAGTATTTTAAGAGCTGCTTTACCAAGAAAACGTAGGCCTGCAGCCATTCAGAACCAGCACAAACCTTAACGAATTTACTTGATGTATTAAATGAATCGAATATGAAAATGTACCAAGGATAAATAGTGTCAAATAAAAACGTACGTGACAAAGCATCTAAGGGTGCGTTCACACTGCAGCCTGAAGTGACTCAATTCTGATTTTTTGGCAATTCCGATTTTTTTGCCGGGGCCGTTCACACTGCCAGTAAATGCAACCTGTATGTGTTCTGCAGTGTAAACGGGCAAACGACCTGAAAGTGTCCCGCATGCGCAGTAGAGGGCGCAATAGCGTCAGCGTTCTAAGTGTTCTGCCAACTGCCATAAAAAGAAGAAGTGCTCAGTGTTTGCGGAAGTAAACATGGAGGCTAACGGTGGAGCTTAGCTTACATATTTAAAGTTGTTGCCTGGCCAGAGCAACATATTAACAACTTCCTCCTCATATAGTCCGTCATGGTTGTTGTTTTTCTCCCCGTTTGCGCGTATCAGGACACAGAATAGTGAGATTTGTTGCGTATCAGTGATGTTCAGTTCGGATGAATGAAACCTGGACGTTATGGCCGCATTTGAATCGGATACGTATCGGATATGGGTCACATTCGAAAAAGAATCCGACCTGTGCTGTTCACACTGCCATGAAAAGATCGGATACAGGTTGCATTACGTAAAAAAAAAATCGGAATTGGTTCCCTTCAGGCTGCAGTGTGAACGCACCCTATGAGTTTATTCAGAGAAAAAGTATTTTGCAAATAGCACTGAGAAGACTTCTAGATCCCTTAGCGAAAGCAGAAGAAATAATGAGTTATCTCTGCAACGAGCCAACTATTGTTCAGTTTGGGCTGAGCGGTTCACATGCATTTGGAAAGTTGTGGGTTTGATTCCATCTTCAATTGCCACCAGGAACTTAACCCCACGTTTTCTACAAATCGGTGTAGGTGCAACCCAGATCTGAAGAATTTAATTTTTGTATAAAAGATTAAAACACAACAAAAAGAGGAAGTTAAGTTGGTGGTTAATATCAGTCCAACCGCTTCTCCCCCTGTATATTAAATAAAATATAATAAATAACCATAAACAAACTACAAAGCAACAGCTCCCAATGAGCAGTTAGCAGCTGTAAAATTAAACATAGCTCAAATGCACAATATTAATAATGATAACATTTAAAAACATATACAAAACATTGCAAAATTACTAATGAAACACTGTACATTATTCAGTTTGTCTAAAATACATGTTAAAGCATAATACTTGTACAGAAAACACAGAGCTGATCCTAATGCATGCCGCAGTTACCGACGGCAACAGAACAAAGGGGGAGGAGCTGTCAGTCACTGGTTGCTATGGTAACCACCAACCGTCAAGGACAACCTAACAGAACTTAATACACCAATAAATATCTGGAGAAACAACTTGTTGACTAAATAAAATAAATTTAAAGAATAAATAAACAAAATATGACAAACTTCACATCTATAATATTGTTTTTTTAAAAAAAACAAAAAACAAAAAAAAAAACCCTGTTACATATAAATGTGCGCGCATTGTATGCATAAGCAC
The DNA here is from genome assembly GCF_000485575.1 of Poecilia formosa. NCBI lineage: Eukaryota > Metazoa > Chordata > Actinopteri > Cyprinodontiformes > Poeciliidae > Poecilia > Poecilia formosa. Next base: position 791,272 of record NW_006800198.1, on the reverse strand, counting down.
CAAGAAGGCTTGGTATGACTTACTATGTCCATTCACCTCAATAAAAATACTTTGTTCTGATGGTCATTCTATATATATATATATATTTAAAATCTTATTTTTAAATAAACAGAGATTCTCTCTCTGAGTGCTCACCTTGATTTGAGCTCCAACTATCAATGAAAATTGTATTATTTCCTAATTTATGACCATAGAATTAAAATCTTATTTTTAAATAAACAGAGATTCTATCTCTGAGTGCTCACCTTGATTTGAGCTCCAACTATCAATGAAAATTGTATTATTTCCTAATTTATGACCATAGAATATGAATAAATTATGTGTTTTCGTAGGAATAGTTTTCAATGACTATATGGTCAAATGAAAGTACCTCTTCTGTCACCTCTAGGACTTTAAAGTATACACTTGGTCTTTAGTTACAAACTTTATTTAGACCAAACTTTAAGTGTACAAAAACACATAAATCCAATTTCAAAATGGAAAGCCTTCGATAAATGTGAAGTATATAAACCAAATACAAACAGCTGTTGATTGCTTAGATCCAAAAAAGACTTGTAAACTTTCAAAGGATGTGAAGATCATCTACAGTCAACTAAATACTGAGTTTAAACAGCATTCATTAGTTTACGTCTTAGACCACAGCATTACGTATTCCTTGAGCAGATTTATCGGAAACAGAAAATCGCTTATGTCGACCGATGAGGAAAACAATTTTAGCCAGAGCACTGCCTGGAAATGAAATGCATTGTGATAAACAACACAGCTTCCAGGGATAGTTAAAAAAACATTTCTGCTATTCAATGTCCATAAAGCTTTTGCCACTGTGTAGCTCATAAATAAAAGTATTTTAGATGGCCTAAGTAAAATCTGGGACAGTAGGCTATTAATGGTCAAGGGACTCCTCTCCTGGGGCAACAGTGTTAATCGGAGCAATAGGTCTCCTTCCTGCTGGATCAATGTCAGCACAAATTTCAGATTGCTTTCCTGATGCACGCCAAGTTATCTGTGATTCAACTTTAATAGGATATTGAACGGAGCCAGCATTTAGGGAGCAGAGCCGTATTTCACGTTATTGACAATCAAACGCACACAACTTTCTCATTAGCATGCATTAGGAAAACACCAAATTAATCTTGACAACAGCGGTGGGGAACATGACTGCTGTTACATGCTTATTTAAGCAAACATACCTAACAGTGACTTAGTGTGCATATGAGAAAGGGAGATAGGGGACTGTGGGGAAATGAAGCCTGCAAAGGCATTACATAGGACAAAAAGCTACTGTGCTAAACTCAAGGGGAATTCAGGAGAGAAGCAGAGCCCAGATAGTCAGTTTTCTAAATATAAATGAAACATTGCATGATAAAACAATCTACGATTTCGTCTTAAATCTTTCAAGACCTCGGTGAATCATGACTACCCCAACTGTCATTTTGGATAAAATCATAGCTTTCAGCATGGATGCAACTTCAAGGATTTGCAGGGCATATATTTAGTACCTTTTGTCCTGCAGGGAAGCAACAATCTAGATGGCTCAGAAGCTTGTGGGTGCTAAACACTGAGTGTCTATCAGTTTTCATATTTACTTTTCTGTGTAATTACAACGAGAAATGCTTCAGCTGTGAAAATGCCGTGCTGCAATTATCACAGAAACCCAGACGTGTGTGATTCTCGTCCTCCAAACAAGCTCATCACGCTGTAATGTATTTGCCGTGACACTTCCGCTCCAAAATGCAGTGCTGGGATGACAAAATGAGTGGTGGCAATTCAAACTGGGCGTATTAAATCAGATGGCATTTCACTGCATCTGAAGGTCAAGTGTTTTGTCAACAAGGACAGAGGAGGAGACGACGAGGCAGCAAACACCAGGTGAAAGATTTAACGTCCGCATATTACCCAAACAAGACATAAACATGTATTTTTAGGGATGGGGGATGGAAGAGTGAAAAGCTCAGAGACTGGCAGGTTGCTGCAAGGGAAGGTAAATGTAAATTATGCCCCACTAGACCAGTATGTAGATTAGATGAACTGTACTTTACGGCTGCAAAGCTTGACATTCAAATTTATTTAAAGACAAAAGAGATCTCTGGAAAGGTACAATTTTAGATTTTTATTGTTTTCATACTGACACTATAGTTAATATTTTAATTTTTTATGTAAATATTGAAAAGGTTACTAGATCCAAATCAAACAATTATGGAAGAACATGTATAAACACTCAAGAGCTATTTCATTGAGTCTACCTTGCTATTACCATGTTAGACCCCCTTTTGCCTTCACTGCGTCCCTAAATATTCATAACATAGATTCAACGAGGTGCTGGAAACCTCCCCTGGAGATGTTGGTCCTTATTGATAGGGGGGCATCATGCGGTTTCTACAGATTTTTCAGCTGCACATCTGTGATGCAAATCCCCCCTCTAAGCAAATCCCAAAGGAGCTCCATTGGATTTAGATCTGGTGTCTATGGAGGCCACTTGAGTTCACTTAGCTTATCGCCAAGTTCAATAAAAGCAGTTTGAGATTACTATTGTTTTCTGATATGGTGCATTATTTAACTAGAAGTAGCTATTAAAAGATGGATGCCTTAGTAAGAGATAGAAATTGTCATCAATAATACTCAACTAAGTCTGTGGGGTTTAAAATGTGTCTGAACAATGGAGACTGTTCAGATTAGTCTCCATTTTCTCCCTGTTTTCATAACTTCAGAGGTAGAACAAGCTGCACCAAGTCATGTACTGTGCACAAGAACAGGGAACTAATGGTGCATTCACACCAGTCTTGTTTAGTCCGCTTTAATCGAACTTTAGATGCTTGCTAAGAAAGTCTGGTTTGTTTGGAGAGGTGTGAATTGAACCAATATGTGCGATTCAAATGCATTTATAAATGCCAAGTGGACCAGAGACCATTTTAAGAGCAGGAAGTGGACTATAGCACAAGACATTCTGGGTAAATACAACCAAAACAAACACAAGAATTTATTGGTAGTGGGAGAAATGAGTCGTAATCATTTACCAAAGTCAAAAGAGAAATCCTACAACCACTAAAATCTGATGCTACTCCGTTTCTGTTTACATTGTTTGAAAAACTCAGTTTCGTTCATGTCTTCTTCTGAGTTTGTTTTGTTTGTGGTTCTTGGTCCAGCGGAGCAATAGGTGAGGGGGTCAATTGGTCTTTCAAAGGGTTTGAACCAAGTCTACCGGACTGTCAGGTCTTTTGTTTGTGGTTCTTGGTGCAGCGCAGCCAGAGGTGAGGGGGTAAATTGTTCTTTCAAAGGGTCTGAACCAAGTCTACCAGATTGTCAGGCGTGAAAATACCCTAAGATTGCCATCCAAAATCTGACAACAGATTGGAAAAATGTAGCCTGGTCCAAAAAAGTTGGATTTCAGCTGCAATATCCAGATGGCAGGGTCATAATTTGTGAAAGTGTTGACTCATCGTGCCTTGTATCAATGTTTCTGGATCTGCTGGCACACTTTGAACCCCTTTATTAAATGTGCATCCTTTAAACACCACAGCCCAGCTGAGTATCTCTCTGGTCCATGCCTATCCGTAGAAGACCTCAAATGAATCAAGTCCCAAAGTTCACATCTTCTCAAACTGGTTTCTTAAACATGACAGTGTCCACTGTGCTTCACTGGCCTGCACAGTCAGCAGATCTCATCCCAGCAGAGAACCTTTTGGTTTTGGCAGAACAGATTTTTATCATGGATGTTACAACTATGTGACGCTGATATCAAAGAATTATTGTACTACTTAAGGTATTATGGGCTCCAAACTAGTAAGCTAAGGTAAAGATGTAAAGCATTGATGGGCTTAGTAGATGTGTACCCTAAAATTTATAGGTAGTTAATTTATAAAACTAAAGTGACACTTCTGGTATTCAGCTTTATACTGATCAGGCAGACATGGCAACCAGCAAAAGTTGAATTTCTATAGTTTTGTTTGAAGTTAATCTCGTCTATGTTAACTTATTTCTTCAGGCGTAGTTTCGCCCGAGGAGAAACAGAAAAAAGGTAATTTAGGTGAAAAACTATAATTCTGCACTGGTTTATATTGGCTTTATACAGGAATGTAAAGACATAAAGGTTCCTGCAGCAAACGGCCTCAAAGAACTGCTAGCATTTGGAAAGTACTAACTTGAATTATTTAGCGTCTTCTATCATAACACAGCCTTTTGTTTCATAAGCATGGGGTACAATATTAAGCAACATGAGAGGTAATGAATGAACACAGAAAAAGTGCATGTAGTGCATTTCCTGGTATGATAGCCTAGAGGCTATTTGGTAAATGATTACATGCACCTCCCAAGAGGAAGCTAGGAGCCAAACATCATCATCTAGGAAGGCTTTGCTCAGGTGGTTCACACCACCAACTTTTATAGATTCAGACAAAATATCACACCTGTCACAACCTCTTAGTGTTCATACCCTGAACTCTGTTGGCTTGAATGTAGCTTACGGTAAAGCGAGGGACAAAAAACAAGAGAGGAATGGTGGAAAAGCAATGGCAAAAAGACACGGAGCAACATTGTGGATGTGGTACTAAACTTGAAAAAGGAGTAAGGGCACAGCCAAGTGTGTGACATTAGACGTAATTCAGAATAAGGGCCAAGCGTCCAGCCAAGCGGACAGATGAGACCCTCATGTTCAGACTGTGCCAGGGGTAAATATTCACTATGACATTTGTGCTGAATTCAGTCTCCATAGGCTGGATGGCTGCCGACTGACATTTTCCTCCCAGTCACACCGGCTTTGCTTCTGGAATCCTTTCTAAAATATCAGTCTGCAGACAATGGCACCGATCAACTTATTGTGAAACGTGTGTGACGCTACGTCTGATCAGTGATATGTGCTTTAGGCCATATCCACTGTTCCTGCTTCAAATCAGTGAACTTTTGGGTACACATACCTTTAACCTCATTTTTACCTCAATAGGAGGAGAAAAAAAACAAACTTGCACCCTGAAAGGGACAAATTTAGCTCAGAACATCTTTTATAGGCCAGAGTTTCACAGATTGGTGGCACACATGGAAATTTTCTGTAAAAATACATCAGCGATTGGAGAAGTGACTGTCAAAATAAGGTTGTGCCTTTGATATTTATTTCTTATGCTTTTATTGAGCTTGACAATTAAGCAATAACATAGATTCTATTTTATAGAGTAACAACTTGTGTAAAAGCGCTGAAGAAGGGGAATGTTTTAATGAAAGAGCCAGACACGTAGCTTCTGCTCCAGCTTATAATTATCTCAGTTAGCTTACAAACATACACAATGACATCAAACATGAACAACAGTATATTAGCTAACAACGGCACTAACAACAAAGTGTGTCAACATATGGAGTGTCAAAAATATACTCACAAGCTTTCCAAAAGAAACTAATTTAAGTCTTTAATTAAAGTGAAAATATCTAAAGGCTAAATATAAGTTCTGCTGAAGAGTTTTGAAAATCAGACTTTTAAGTTAATAAAAAAGTCATATAACATTAAAGTTTGCCCTAAGTAATTATTTACCCTTCAAATGAATTACAATACAATTTGACAATACAGCCGAGCTTTCACGAGTAAAACTCTTGTACATGGACAAAATAGTTTTTCACCATGTCTGTTTTCTCTCCTTTTTTGGTCTACAAGTGTTTGCAGTTCCTCACATACTAATTAAACCTTATATGAGAGGGATGAAGAAGCACAAACCCATTATGTGTCGACCTAAGAGCAAGCTTGGTTAATTTTTCAGAGGATTTTCCACTAATGCATTCAGAGACTGGGAAATATGACAAAATAGAGAGCTTACATTGGCAGGCAGGATGACATGTGAAAATAAAGTGGGCTTAGCCAGAGAGTTTCACAATGACAACTATCTGTACAGCAAGTGCCTGTCATCACAGCAGTGTGAAAAAAATTCATTATGAAAAATGCTACTGATAGACAAATTAACAAATTGTGTCGCTAAAATTCTTGACCTTAGTTAGACTATTAGGCTGTGTTCACACTGCAGCCCGAAGTGATTCTATTCCGATTATTTTTTTTGCCCTAATAGGTCACTTGGATATCCGACTCATATGTGACCTAACGTCCAGGTCGCGTTCATCCGACCAGAATGTCGCTCGTACTCAACAAACGTCACTATTCTGAGTCCTGATACGCCCAAGCAGGAAGAAAAACAACAGCCATGGCGGACTATAATGAGGATTAAGTTGTTAAAGTTCTGCTTCGGTCGGACAACTTCAAGATCGTAAGCTATACTCCACCGTTAGCATCCATGTTTACTCCCGTAAACACTTTTTACGGCTTTTGGCAAAACACTGGGCACGCTCTCTATGTGTGACGTTATTGCGCCCTCTACTGCGCATGCAGGACACTTTCATATCGTTGAAACTGGAGAACACATACAAGTCGCCTATATTTGGATGTGGACAAAAAAATCGGAATTAGGTCACTTAGGGCTGCAGTGTGAAAAATATTTTATTTAAAATAAAAAAAAACATCTAGTGAGAAAACATGAATTTGTATTGAACTGAGATATCGAATTAAATTTAAATTAAATTGAAAGCTTTTGTCATTGAACTGAGGCAGAAAAATTCAGGATGCAACTCCAAATGGTACATCTGATGAAAATAATACAGTTAGAAAGATTTTTTTTTAAAATACGGAAGTAAAAAAAAAAAAATCAAATACAGACTATAAAAATAACGTTTAGGGAGGTTTTAACTTACCCTGAACGTAAGTGAGCCTACTTTCAGGGTACCTGAGGACTTTTTTTTTTTTTTAACTGCAGACTTAGTTATCCTTTCTCCATCTTTCTTATCTGCAATAGAAAATCTAGTAAACCATACAGAAATACAATAAGCCAGGATGCTCTCAAGTGCTGATTTGTAAAAAAGCAAAAGCAACATTGTGCCTTTTTTAATAGTTTCTAAAGAGTTTAATGACCGTGACAAACAATCAGAAACATGAACACCAAGGAATTAAACTGATTAGAAATCTCACCAGAGAAAGGTAAAATGAAAAAAAATGCCTGATATGAGTTTTAAAAGGCCACAAGCGACACTGAAACAGTATATAGAGAAATGAGGCATCACAATGAATGTTAAACAGAAACAGTTTAGTTTTAAACAGCCAAATTAAAAAGTTTTGCCAGATTTGACTTGAAATTCCCAAATTGCCCTACAGTGGGAACATAAAGGATATTTCTAATTTTTGAGGTGTGAAATTATGCAGCATTAAGCTGGAAACACTATAATATTAGTACAGATCTGATGCTGGAGCACACACTGTTCTATCTCCAGCTAAGTCAGGCTGTGATGGAGTTTTTGGACATTTCAAAAAGATACATGAGATGGGTGACAAACTCGAGGGCCGTGGGCCACATCCCACATACAGGGGCCTTTTTATGTGGCCCTGTAAATTCTAGACTAAACACTAAATGTGTTTAAATATTATTCTATCAATCAGATCAATGCAGTTTTTATCCGTTTACTGCCAAATGATATCAATCAGTCCCTCCAGTTTCTTGTGAATTATCATGGAAATTCACACAAAATCAACAAATCACACTTTTTTTTTTAACCAATACAATTGGTAGTTTATTACAGATTTTTCTCAGAAATCGTCAAAAAATTTCTTACTTGTACTAAACAGCTGCCTGAGCCTTAATTGGTTTCAGATTATGGTCCACGATCTATACAGCGAGGAATAAAAAGTCACATTTACTGATATAAATAAGTGCAAATATTTCCAAATTAGTACCACAAACAATCTGATTTTTATAGCAAAAATCACAAAACAATTGTGAAATCCTGGAGGCACAGAAAAGATGTTCAATATTATTTAATTTTAAGAATGAATTAGTATTTTAACAGTCTGTGAATGGGTTTTATCAACACATTCTGGCACATCTGGCCCTTTAAAAGCATTCATTTAACTGGATTTGGCCCAAAACGAAAATTAGTTTGAGCCGCTTCCGGGAATTTTATACAAGTGCTGTTCAAATGTTGTACCAATGATCCTTACTTAATCTCATACAGTGGGATACAGCTGCTTTTGTTTGCATTGATCAGGATTCACTCACCTCAGCATGTAAAACACAAAGTGCATGACCTGGCCTTACTTTATAAATAATTCAGCAAATAATTATTTTTCCTCTTGAGGGCACTTTCAGAACTTTGATCCCCCAATGTGGGATCAAAGTTCCCACATTGGGGAATGCATACTTAATGTGCATTAAGTATGCAAAAAGAAAACAAGATAAATACATCACAGCAAAATTTAGCTATGTCCTTATGCTTTGTCTGTATATTTCACAATGTTCATCCTAATACACACCCACTATACAAAACAGGGTCCATTCACACCAGGCCTGTTTTAATCAAATTCTGGTTGGTTTGCCTAGAAAGTCTGCTTCAGTTAGAGAGTTATGAATGTTCAATCGAACTCTGATGTGGACCAAGAAAGCGAACTCTAGTCCGCCTGAAAACCCCGATCTCGGTTCAGTTGAAGGAATAAATAAAAACTTTTAGGGGCAACTGATGGGTGACTTTTTTCACATTGGTAGTTAAAACCACCACTGTCTGACTGTCTGTCATGAAGATCAAGATGAAATAGCAGACACTGATTTAACCTCAGACTCCTTAAACATTTACAATAAATGATACAAAGTAAATGGCTTAAATAATATAACTGTAGCTTTAAATAGCAACAATATTTAGCAGAAGTTGTGGTGGGAAACAGAAATGCTGTTTGTTTTAAATACATAAAAGATTTAATTGTCTGCTGTAAACATTTTTTAACCACTTGATGCCTCAGACAACAAAAATATTTCTATTTTTACATCTTTAAACCCTGATTTGCTCAGCCTCAACACTTCCTCGTCCTCAGCATGATGAGAAGTGACTCATCTCATCTCCCTCCGTAATTTCAGCGTCTTTTGGGGAAACGGCAGACAGTGTATATTGATTGATATGAGCTGCATATGAGCTAAAATAAACAGATATCTTGTTCTAAAGATCAGCTCCTCCGCCTGCCCTCGCGGCATTAACAAATGCAGCTGAGACTGGGCCCAAAACACAGACACAAGATAATTAGTCACACCAGGCTTGGTGGAGGGAGGGCAGGGAAGCAATCTGACTGAAGGATGTATCGATCCTCCAGAGAGGGAGGGGCGCCCAGTCAGGAGTCATGATCAATCTTGCGAGCCGACTCTCTCAATCTGTGATGAGACCTGTGTGTTTGTCCCGGGAAGCTTTCTACCTGCACAACACACACTCGTGTGTCGTGCAGGTAGAAAGCTTGTGTGTGTCTTTGCAGCCGCATTAACAGTACCGGCAGCTTGGTGTATGACTTGTCAGAGAGAGACAAATGTCTGTGTGAGTAAAAGACTCCCAGGGGTTAGAGAAGGGGGGTTTAGCTGCACCACAACATCGGAAGCCTTTATCGTGGAGTTAAAAGCCTTACCCCAGCTGCAGATTCTCCTCATCAAGCTCTTGGCACAGACAGCCGGCGAGAGAGAGAAAGCAAACCTTTCCCAAACATAAACTGTTTGCATATTGCTGTTATCTAGTTTCTGGTCACAGGTGGGTTTCATCTGATTAGACAGCGGTGATGCATATCAGAGGGGGCAGCCGACCAGTTGCACTGAACTGCAATTCATCTTCCACCGTTACACCAAAGGAGGAAGAGGAGCTGGAGGTTCTCCTCCGGATTCTTTTGGGTTGGGGAAAAGGGGGAAAGGCATGTAAAAAGGGGCATGAATTTGTTTGTTTATGGGTTGTGAGGGGCGTGATGATACTCCGTGCCGGTCTCCAGGGCTGGGCGTGTGGATCAGATATCAGACAGCATGTTAAGCTGCAGGGACTCCCACAGCGGAGCAACTGTGGATGGCTAATTGACAGGCTGCTGGAGACGAAGCAAGTCAAGATAGCCAGTCACTTTCACGCTCCTCCACTCCGTGTTCCCCACCAGGGGGAAAGGCTGGAAGCTGGAGAGGGTGGGTGTGGGCGGGTGCATGCATGGGTGTGCTGCTAAGTGGTGTGTAGACGTTTAACCCACTAGGGAAGTGGATGTCACTCTCACAGTGAGACGAATCTGACTTTGGTCCAAATAGGTTCCAATGTCAGATACTCTGGATGTGAAGCTTAAAAACTTGAAAAATGACGTCGTTCATGGCTTTAATACACCGTCATTAAAAAAAAGGCAATGTTTAGGTGTCGTTTTCTGATAGGAACCACGGTAGTTTTCTGAGACTACCGTGTTTCTGTTTCACTGAGGGAATCGTGGCTAAATCACATTACTTTGGTAGAAAGATACGTCAGCAAACCGGAGTGGTAAGGAAGAAGTATTCTTCTACATAACTTGTTACATCAAGTTATCAACATTAAATTTCAATACTTTCAATTTTATTTTAACCACATAAAAACATTTTACGCTCGTCAAAAACACGTCATCCGGTGCTTCCATTTTGACGCCTGTGCAAAGCGCTCTACACCTAGCGTTTCGCCCTTCTGGTCTACATTCAAAGTCTTTGTGGAAACTAGGGATGCACGATATTGGATTGGATATCCGATCTGGCGATAAACTATAACTCATCTGGTCAATAAACAATACTAATACCGATATTTTTTTCCTATACCTACTTACTATATGTCTTTCTCCACTGTGGAATTAAAATGCTGCACTCTCTTTGCCAATGGAGCCTGCTCTCAAATGCAAATGCTAAAAAGGAGGCTGAAAATGATGCAACACTTTCAACTTGCAACTACCAATATCATGCCGATAATATCGTGCATCTATAGTGGAGGCACATCAAGGACGCATCAGATGTGTCAAAATCGCTCTAGTCGTTCTTCGTTGCCGGCCTGTTTGTCAAATGCATCTTGACGCATCAAACGCTCCAAATCGGAGCGCGATGGATGCGTGAAACGCACCGCCACAGCCCTCGACGCGCCGCCACATAGACTGTGAATGTAGACGCTCAGAACACGTTTGGTGTGAACGCACCATAACATATTTTATCAACGTATAACTGAATGATGACAAAAACACAGAAAATTGTAGCTGAAATTTTTGATTTACTGCAACAGAAACCAGAAACATCTTGTGAGCTGCAACTCTTGTAAATATATTATTGAAACATAAAATACAACCTCAGAGAAATTAAACAGCTCATTCATCTATGCCCAGATAAACAACAAACACTGACCCATCATGATGTTTATTATTTCCCACTGTTGACTATACATTTACTTTAAAAGTATATTTATGCATATTTATCATATTCTTGTCTCGCCTTTTCCTACTTTTAAGCTTGGATAAATATTTTAGCATTTTGAAACCATCAGATGTTGGTTTTGCATAGCCTGTCAACGTCAAACAAAAAACCAGGAGAGATTTCTAAATCTTTACATCTTCACAGCAGCTCTTAAGGTGGCCTAGATTTCTTTATTTTGAAAGATCAGGCTGGTTTGATTATAGGTTAGTTGTTTCCTACTAGCTGTATGTTACATTTAGAGGCATCTCCTCTTTAAACTCCTTCTGCTAACTTTCAATTATTCACCATTCACACTCGTCTGCTTTGATAAATATCACCATTTTGCAGTGCTTATTCAAATACATGAATAAAATCAGCTATCTTTAGTGGAAATATTAATTAAACGAATCAAATCGAGTGTGAACTTTTGCTTTCAGCGAAGGCAGAGAATAAATGTTCTCATCAGAACTACTGTTGGGTACATTTAGGCAGAGCGGGAATATTTTACAGACTTTATTTCTGGAATAGAAATTAAAACAATCACAGTGTCTGGATTGAGTTTAATCAGTCAGTTGTTGCATGTGGTTCTTGTTCATTAATTATCAATATAAGTGTGATTTTAAACGTTATTTGGTTGATACATAAAGGCCTGTGTGTGATTCTTTGGAAATTATAAATTGGAATAAAAAGATCATGTAATTACAATATTCTGAAAAATAAAAACAAAATATTTTGCTAAATAAATAAGCACCAAAATACTCCAATTGCCTCTACTGTAATAAAACATGTCCATTAATCTAGTTAAAGTAATATTAATTATTGTTGACAAAGAGTAAATTTTATTAATTTTTTCATGATTTTAATTTAAAGAAATTATAAAGCAGCTGATTCATTTATTATCATTTTTTTAAGTGCATGTTGAGTTTGGTGTGTAGCTCTTTGTAGAGGAACATGGGGGATATAAAAAGCTGATAATAAATGGGAAATTGAGCTTAGGTGTTCAGCCTAGTTTGATGCTTTCACCTGTACTTTGCTGCCTGCAGTCTTAAAATTGTCCTTCTTAAAAGTAATGGCAGGTACTTTTTTCAGTTTCCACACCATGGCAGTCCACGCCTTTATATCGTAGGAAACGTTCCTCTTCAGTCAAATTTGGTTTTAGTTTTAATCAAGGGAACATGTAGTGACCTTATTTCTATTAGCTGGCGAGCAGTTTTCAGAAACAGGTTGGGGAGGGGCAGCATTTACTCTCTGCTTTACATGGAAGGACAAAATTCAGGTCAGTGACTTTTTCTCTGGCATCTCTCAGCCAAACGTTGTCGCCGTCGACACATTTCTACAAACCAGATTTGTGTTACCGAAACTCTGCAATACTTTGTGCAACAGTTTCTGAAACGGAAGACATTGTGCTTTCCAGCCAATTTCGGGTTCTTACGGTAATATTTACTGATGGGACATGTAAAGACCTTTGTACAATTAAAATAAGCAAAAATATTCAGGCGGAGATTTGAAACTTAAAAGGTTTTAAAAGGAAAATAAAAGAAACAACATGAGATGTAGCATTTTTGCTCAAAACTTGTCAAATATGTTACTAAAATACAATAGATGATTGAATCAGTTCTCCATTTTAAATAAAGCAGTTGAAATTGCTGTACTTCACTCAGTGTTTTCATACAGCAAAGGTCTCATACCAACCCATTATATCTATATGATTATACTTATGACTCTGTGATGTAAAAAAAGAAAAACCCTTTCTATAAGTGTAAAGCATTTGGCCTTTACTCACTCTGTAATCATAGTTTTCTGTTCTGACGACCCACACAAGGGCAGCGCACTTCAGATTCCTTCTTTTGTGCCAATTCTCTATATTATAAAATTACATTTATGTAGTTTAAGGTCTTTTTCTGCTGTGAGGGACAGAAAAAAAGGGTAAACGGGATAAACATCGTCTGCGCCTTTTACCATTAAACGTTCAATTATCTATAAAATACACAACAGAGGCTTCAGTCAGTGAAATGACAAATTGAAGTCGAAGAGCACTTCAGTGCCGTCCCCGTTAACACAGGTTTTTATAGATCACCTCAAATGCCACCCCATAGGTGTTTTAGCTATCTCCATGAATATATGCAGTGGGGATCTGTCCTTGCTGAGAGCAAAATCTGATAATGCAGCAGCAAACACAGCTGAGAGTCAGAGCAAACCAATTCATCGCTTTGCTTAAAAAAATAAAAAAAAAACGGGCTTGCTGCTCATTTCTGCAACAGCTCTAAACACTAGATTAACAATTATTCAGGGAGTCAGACTGGGAGAAAAATATTAATCTGTTTATTCATGGCTTGTTGAATCAGCTTTATCTTCTGAGATTAATCCAAGTCAATAATGTTATCTTTAATTATAAGGAATGGTCTTTTCACCTACGTCAAATAATCATGGCAGTCTGTGATGGCGAAAGGAGCAAAACAAATTTCTCTGTAAAATGACAGTTTATTTTCCTGCCATAAATTAGAACGGTCAGAGGGCTTCGCTTTGCTTTGATTTATGATTTTGTACTGTGAATCAAGAAAGGGCCTTCTGGAGTAAGCCAATATTAAAATTGGATGTTTTAAGACACATTTAAAACAACATTTACTAACCAAATACAATAAACAGGGTTGCCACACAGTCTGGAAAACTAATGATTTGGATGGAAGTTTTGGATAAGTATGGAAAAAGATGTTAGACTTTTATTGCATGTGTCAAACTCGAGGCCCGGGGGCCAAATCTGGCCCGCCGTAGCTTTTAATGTGGCCATGTAGACTCCAAATTACATCATTAAGTCCCTCTAGTTTTTTGCAAATCTGCAAAACTCTCACAAAATCAGCAAAGCACCACATTTTTTCAGATTTTTACTGCACATTTTTCTCAAAATTGGCCAAAAACATTTGGTTTAACTGGCTGCGGCCTCAGCCTTACTCGATAGTCTGTGATTGATACGGCAATTGATAAAAAGTCACATTTAACATCATACATGAGCGCAAATATTTCTAAATTCGTGCCACAAAATCTGTGATTTTTGATTTAGCCCAAATTGAAAAGATATACCCATCCATAAAACGGAGAACTTTGCAAATTTAAATCTCAAACTCTTGTTATTCGATTAAAATTAACAATGGAGACCTGAAACCAAAGGAAAGTGTGGAAAAGTTTATTTTCCAAGATTGGATAGGTATTTTAAACACACATTATGAAAAAAAAACCCATCTGTATTTTAAGATGTTACCTCCTATTTCATTTTCAAAAAGTTACATCCATTCATCATTTTTATAATGCATAAATGTGCAATTTTCTTTTGCTGAAAATGGTTAAAACCATTGAGTTGAAGTGATGCCAACTCCCACCTGCAGGTGGCGGTACTGCGTTCTTCTACTGCTTTCGCCCCCTTATTTTATGTCAAGTTATATTCCATGAGCGATACGGTGAGTAACGAAAGTCACGTTATATTTAAGTGAAAATATTGCAAAATTCCTCGCAAATGTTTATAAAGTAGCAACAGAAAATCTGTGAAAAAAAAAATCCTCAACACAATCTGGAAATCCTGAAGGGAAAAGTACAGATGCAGAAACATGTATTTATTAACATTTCATCAGTTTCATGCTTCTTACCACACAACTGGATCTTTGACAACATTAATGATTTTTGATGTGGCCTAAAATGAAAATGAGTTTGACACCCCTGATTTAAAGCCTGGCCATTGTAAAAACAACATCTAAATAAATAAAGTTATATTTCCATTTAAAAGTGAGCTAAAGAAGATCTGCATAAACACATCACTGAAGCATTTCCATAATTTTACATACATGCACATATCTATGCATCCAGCTCCTTACTGTCTGTAGTTTTTACAGGTTTCTTTTAAAAAGACTGACCTCTGCAAAAATATTCACTACAAACTGATGTGTCCTTTAAGCTGGACTGAAAAACACTACTACTGTGGAAATTTGAGATTAAAAAACTGGAAATATGTGCAGGAATATTTCTGACCAACGACCATACAGAGTAATATACATATGAATTCATCAGTTCTTGATTCAAGAAAGGCAAATGCAGCCCACAATGTAAAGCCAGCGGTCAGGATCTGTTTACAAAGCCTAGAATGTCAGAAAACACAGAAGCTGTATTTATTTCATAACTTCTCTCTCTGGAGAGCCACAGATTCACAGAGCTTTTTACTGAAATAAAACATCTGTCGCTCCCTGTATGATCGATCGAACAAAAACACATTAACAGGAGTGGATCCTGGAGGAGGGTTCGCAGGAGAACAGCAATAACGACCGAACTGTACGAGACTCGTCAATGCGTTTGTACATGTGATCAATAGGGGGCTCACTGGTATTAATTGGTTTTTAATATAAAAGATGAATGTGCACCGATCAGAGTTTTACCAACTTCTAGTTTCCCAGTATGAACTGCTGATTTCAAATCTGAACTAGTGCACAAGCAGAAAAAGGATGGTAAATTTGTAATCTTGGAAGCAACACAAAATGAAGAAAATGCAAGAATTTTTTGCCAAAAATAAGCTAAGAACATGACGGGAAATTAAGAGGCAAACTCAATTACCAATCAGAGCCCATCAATCTCTGGGTGTTGTTTTTTTTATCGTAGTTTGTTGTACGCGTGTCTTGTCGCAGATTTGTCGAGACAGTTGTTTAATTTTGTTTTTAACAAGATGCTCTCAGACATCTTGTTTCCACAAGTTGTGTTTCCCCACCAGGATGCAGAGAGAGCGAGTTGTGAAGCCGCCTGAAAAGGATCGAACTGCCAGCGGCAAAAAATGCATATCACACAGCTGACGGGAGACAAAACATTGTCTGGGGGGAAACTTTCTACAGGACTGCAATCTGTGGTGAAGTCCGAGGGAGGCTGACTTAGGACGAATGATTACTGGATGTCTTTTATGTGTGAATCCACCAGGAGAGGGGAAGCGCGCTACATATATATATATAACTTTTACTGCTGTCTTTTCTTACTTCAGATAGAATCTGATCAAACTTTTCAGCTCCCCCGAGGAGCTTGACATTTTCCTTTGCCTGATTGAGCAATTGTGAAAATTTCTTCAAGGGGCATCCATTTTAATGTCACAGGTAATTCTGCACCCGAGTATGAGAGGCCGCCTCAAAAACAAAGAAATAAATATCCCAGAGTCGCAAGGATAAGAACGAAACAGAGATTTATTTTTTGGCTGGTGCAACCTAGCACATTATTATGCATCATCTCAGGGATAAGACCGAATCTTTGTGACCACATCAGTGTTCAACATACCCTATTAAGCCATGACACCGGCAGTTTATCATCTCTAAATCAATTGAATATTCCTGCAGGGAAGATGGAGGGGAAATCCATCTCCTGTAAGGACAATGTCTTAAATAAACATCCCACAGACAACAGGCTCAAACTGCCCTTTCTTCACCTGAGATCCCCTCTTTCCATCCACACACACACACTGGCATACAAACACTTTGCCTCTCATGGAAATTGTTTCATTCCTTTTAGTCAATCTAGCTAATGCAAAAATCATGTATGTCAGTCTTTAAATATTTAATCCTAACAGCAGCAGGATTGAAATACAACATTGAAGAAGCATTACTCCTTCTCCTCCTGAAAGGTACAAGAGCTGGGCGAGCGGGATAGAGAGGCAGCCGCTCTCACTCTACGATATCAGGCAGAGAGAGAGAGAGAGAGAGAGCGTGAAAAGAGAGACAGAGAGAGTCGGCTAATTTCGATAACAATTTGGTTGCCATGCGCTCTCAGCTGCCTGGCGTAGCGGTGGCGTTAAAGTGCAGTTTGCTTTGCAGGAAGATAAAAAAAAAGTGCACAAATGCCTGTGACAGCTCTGTGTCTTCCATGTGCAGGAAGCAGACTTGGTTCGCTGACGTGGAGAGGATCTGGTCTGACGAGAAACACTGTTGCTTCTTGGAACTCAGCGAGAGACGCAGCTCAACGATCAGGCAAAATGCAATGAATTCTGCATGCAGATCTGCATCATGGGAATCGCACTCCCCTCCTTGTAAGCTTGGACATAAAGGAAAAGAGACTCACTCTTCCTCCTCTCTGTCCTTTTCTTATTATTTCTTACTTGAGAAAACTGCAAAACTTTTAAGCAAAGATTTAATTCAGCAAAACTTTCCAAAAGTTTGGCACTCACCACAGAGAAGTCTTCAACTGAGCAGTTCTGTCCACTGAAATTGCAGCTCATCAGCATCTCCTCCAGCTGATGCCCCGTCCTGTTGAAGATGTCCTGCATGTCAGGTGCAGGATACATCAAATCAGTGGGTTTGTGCCCGTCCCTGTTCTTGGGGGGCAGACCCGTCAAGTTTGCCAGGTGGTAGATGTCTGCGTCGGTGAGGGCTGAGAAGCGAAACCGGTTGATGTTGCAGATGGTCACGGCAGGGAAGACCATCTCCGGGGTCGCCTCTTCGTTCAGCGCCGTCACATGAGGGTGCTCCAGGTAGGAGATGGCACACTTGGCCGCTTGGTACAGAAAGAGCGCCAGAGAAGTCAAGAAGGCAAGAGCCCAGAGAGTCTGCCGGATCCCCAGGCGGCCAGAGACGAAGATGTGGTTGATCCCATGGAGGGAGCAGGAGTTAGCAAACCCTGCCAAGTCTTTGGCCGGCGGCGTACAGCTCTCCTCGATCAGGCTCTCCTTATCCCCATCTTGCTTGCTTTTCTGCTTCTCATCCTCCTCTGCAAATTTGATTTTGCAAACAAATTCGATAGGCATGTGGGCAGCCAGGTCTGCGTTTTTGTTTCTTCTTGATGGCAGCTTTCAGCCCTGGATCACTTCCCTCCTACTTCCCCGGCTTTTGTCCTCGGTGCGGGATACAACTCCAGAAAGAAGAGGGGGGGAGAAAGACAGGAGAGAGTTTGTTGCTGCTGCTGTCGCTGCTGCTGCCTGCGCTGTGACTGATAGTGCTGCTGCTGCTTCGGCTGCCACGGCTCCTTGTGACTACAGCGCTGCTGCTGTGCTGCTGCTGCTGCTGCTGCTCTGAATGCTTGTCTCACTACTTGATCAGCTCACACAGCCCTACTTATCAGCAGTAATACAGCTGTCAAAAACAAGTAATAAAAACAAAAATACCCTTGCATGCTGCCTTAAAGGTAAAGAGGAAAGGCAGCTTTTTATTTTTAAGACCGGGCTAAAATCGGAAGAGGGAGATTAATATTTCATGAGAAGGTAACATTGTGATTATTTCCTCTTGACTGGCGCTAGACACAACTTCTCCTGGTCATCCTCCTGTGTCCCCCCCCCACCTCTCCCTGCTGCGTAATCCACTTGTTTTGGTCGAGCTTTCACTTCTTGACCCGAATGCAGTCGGGTTTTCTCCCACACAGCTGGACCACATGTTTTAACGTCACCCTAAGAGAACGTCTAATTGAAGCAATAACGAGCACAAATGAGATTGAGCACCAGAAAAAAACTAAGTAAAAGACTGTTGATTGAGTGAAATGTCTGTAGGAGATTAAAACAAGGCAGTGTAAAGATGTTGCTTTGTCTCAAGCATCCGAATCAAGGAATGCATCACCGATTCGGAGCCCGATGCAACTGAAGAAGTTGAAATAAAAGTATCGATCCGAATCCAGCCCCCAACCTTTACAGTGTGTGTCTCGGTGCCGTTAATGGCTCCTTGCCAAGTTGCCAAACAAAATTATGCAAATAGAAGGAAGGAAAGGGAGAGCCCTAATGCATGTTATTCCTCTTTAAAAGGAATTAGTCATGCGGGTCACATCACAAGGGGCTGAGACCTCCAGAGGAAAGGCATATTTAAAAGTGAATTCAGCCGCTCCAAACACACGTGCCAAGCAAGTCAGGGAGGGCGACTGAAATGTGACTTTAGTTGAAACCGGAACAATCGCAGGTGCAAAAACATACAACGGGATGAAAGGAAATGACTGATTATTACATTTCCCAAGTGTTTTCTACTGAAAAGGACAATCTGAGAATATTTTGAAGGAAGAATTTATTAAAGTAAAGTGATCAATTGTGAAACAGCAGAAGTTTCCTGTGCATTTTGAAAACAATGAGGGGATTTGGTTGAGGTATTGTGTCAGGATTCCAGGTTATTGTGTTTATGCTGTAGTTTTCCTATAGAGCTGCAGGTTCTCCGTTGGAGGGCGAAGGAAATGAGATGGCCGCCGGTCAGTCACTGCATCTCCATTGACCATTTAATTGCACCATTTGAAATTATAAAAATAAATTTGCTTAATGGAAACGCAACAATTAAATAAAAACAAAAGGAAAAAACACGTTTGTGAATGAAAAGTTTTTGTACTGGAATAAGGTGATTTTTCAGCTGAATCAAAATTAGTTTATTTTGCAAAACTACAATGGAAACGCTGTTTTCTCACCATATGTTACAACTGGTGGGGAAAAAATGATAAAGACGACAGGAAGTAACAAGACAATGATTTTTTTAACGACTTATCGTTTGGACAAACTTATTCACATGTGATTTTTTAAATTGCGATTCCTACTTCAAGGAAATGCTGCAATTGAAAAATTTAGTTTTATCAACATTAGCAGAATATCAACAAAGTTTTGCACACATTTGTAATGGAAACGCAGCTACTGTTTTAATAAGAATGAACTTTCATAGAAACCTGTGTCTCCTAGTTGCTTCTCCTCGTTTTTCCTGGACTTCCTCGTTCAAGATGACGGTTCTGGATCATGTTGAGGACTGGCTCCTCTTCCTCCAACAAGCCAACCTGTCTGCTCTCCAATGCTCTCATCGTTCCACCGGTTCCAGTCTCCAGTATCACCTCCATGTTTTCAGCTCCAACCATCACAAACCAACCGGATTCCAGTCCTCCCTGGCGGGATTCAGCTCTCATTAACCAGTAAGCTCTTCACTTCATTTTAACACTTATTTACATTCATTGCTCTGCACCTCTCACCCACTTCCCAGTTCCCTGCCTCCCATTTCTCCATTAACCAGACCGATCCGAAAGCAGGAAGCTAACCACAGCACAGGTCATTCTGCTTAAAAACATCTAAAACAACGCGAGAATCTAAGCTAGCAGGAGAAAAAGCTAATGGTTTCTTTCTTTATTTTGTTTTTTGTTTTTACTAAGTACAAAAGACAAATTCTACAGCCGCTAAAATTTGATGCTATTCCGTTTCATTTTGTGACGAAGGACTTGTACTCGCGTCTTCTTCAGAGGTTTTCATGTCGTTGTAATCAGTGGTTCGTGGTGTAGCGCCCCCACAGGCGAGGGGATGAACTGGTTTGTTTTGCACAATTCGGTGTGAAAGCGAACCAAACCAGAAAAAAACATATATCAAATGCTGCAGTTGTGGTTCTCAATCAAACGGAGTCTATCGGACTATCAGATGTGAAAACACCCATATAGGTTCAGAAAATAAAAACATTTAAAATGTGCAGGAACCTCGGCAAATTAATTTCACATTAATTTCCCCGAGGTTCCTGCACCTCTCACTCCTTTACTTGCTTTGTATGCTTGTTTCCAGTCAAGCTCGTCTTTTATGGTGTGAGAGAAGCAGATATGCAGGATATTAGTTTTAGTTTTGCAGAAGTGAAGCGCCCGTGTTTGGGCTCAGCCTCTGGCAGACACTGTGGTCCTCTAACAGCACTGTTTTATGTTGTCATCCCCCGAGGATGCTGGGGTTATTTACAGTCTCACAGAGGGAATGAAAGCTCACAGTCCACGCCACGGCTAAATACCAAATGTGAATAAAAAGCATGCAGACACATCTGGTGCATGAAAACCACTAAAGGAGTAGATGGCATCGTATTAGTTTGTCAGAGCCAATTTCACTCCGAACAGGCGGCTCGCTTTGTGTGTGATGCCCTAAAAACAAAACAACACAATTAAATGCCACTGACCTTCAAGTTATTTTTGACATTATGAATAATGCCACATTTTTACAAAAACATTAGCAGGAGCTCTTTGTACTTTAGGACCTCATGTTTGAGAGGGACTGCCTTTGTTTTATTCAACACAGTTTTTGAAATGTTTGTTCAGATGTGATATTGTGATGCAGTAAAAGCTTGTAAAACTGGACAATTTATGTCCTCTCTGAGAAAAGGGAGATTGTTTTAATACACAATAGCTCCATCTGTTGGATGTCTCCGCAGTCAATGGTTGCTTTTCATCAACTGCTTTTCAGTTTGAGGCACTAACTCAAAGTTATCCAACAGGCTCAAAGTATCAAGAAATCTTATATTGTAAAAAAAAAAATTATACGTTTTAAACTCAATTCCAGATAAGAAAATGTCCATTGTTTTGCCGCCCGTCTCATGAACTCCAGTCTTAGACAGCTTGATGTGGAGAACGTAAACATGGCCACCAATACACACTTAAACCATGGTTACATGACAACAGTCTGTCAAAACAACCTTTTTGATTTAATCTTGGAAACACTGTGCTATTTTTAGAAATATCCACATGAAAACACTAAAAATGACCCAGAACACTACAGTGACTATACAGAGTTTGTATGTTGTGTCTTAATTCTGGCACAGACACACAACAGCAAATAAAAGTACACACATGAAGTCAAAGCACTGGTGTTTCAGGGCTTCATTAAGGGTGGGACTATGACATCATTGCTCTGAAATGGGTGGATTATGAGATATAAACACAAAATAAAATACATTATTTTTGGGGTTTTCCATGGACCCAAACCAACAACAAAAAGATTTTCAGGCTTTCAATCTAGACTCATTATTGGGTTTGATGCAACTACTCAGAAACAAAAAAACTTCCACCACTTCTGAATCACCTTTGTGGGAAGGTTTTGCTAGTTGGTAGAAAAAGAAAGAAAATGTCTGACAAGATACAGTTTGTAAACACAATAAGAGTGCAGTGATTGGCTAACAGCAAATTAGCATTAATGCTAGCCTAAACAACTATTTCTAAGTGTTTTTAAGTGAATTTGGACTGGGCCTGACCATTCAAATATCCCCAGACTTAAATAATAATTGTTGAACATTGATCCTTTAAATCCCAATTTGAGATTTCTGAAGCTGCCAGTGTTTGGTTGGTGCGCAAACCCAAACTGGATTTGAAACAAAAAGGGTCAGAATGAGTGCAACAGGTAAAAACTATCATAAAAGTTGTTACCGAAAGCTGTCCCAAAATGTCCAAATGAGGTAAATCAAAATGAAAAGTGCCAAAAACTAAAAAGCTATAATAAGAGACTGGGACTGTGGCAGAAAGAACAGACAACAGTAAGAAAAACTGAAAAAATGAGAGAAATGTGAACTGATGAGGTGATTAACTAATAACTAATTAACAGAATGAGAGCGTCTGAGTGAGGAACCATTAAGAAAATTCAATCGAAAAATTTAATGGAATAAAATTCTGAAACAAAAAAACAGAAAAAACCAAAGCAGAACACAACTCAACATGAATGAATGAATGAATGAATGAATAACTAACAGCTAGATCTACATCTTAACACAACTCACGACTCTATGTTTATCTTTCACAAAATCTATAACTCTCTAAATTTATTTGACTTAAAGAGTAGAAGACAGTAGACACAACTAAAAGTGGCTCAAATGTTTTACAGTGTTTAAATGTTATTTAAATTCTACTTGGTGGGATTATTGTTGTAATTTGTTCATATAACGGACCACTGTTTAACGACTCTGGCTCAAGCCACACCTGTTGCTAGACAACATTGCCACATGTTACCATCGGCGACCTCCCAGAATATGTCAACCGTTTAACAACATGCTGGTTACAGTGGGGCGCACACACTGCTCGAGTTGGAGCTGAATCCTAACAAACCAACGACGGCGGACATGAAAACCTGCAGAGCTGCAAACATAAAGGATTTTCTCCCTTCAAGGTTTCTTGTTTCTGCATTTTTCGTCACACGTGATTGTTTCAATCCAGGAAGTCGATCTATCAACGACTCAAAAACAAACAAACACTGACTTTAAACAGATATTTAGTGTTCAAAAATCCTCAACTGTGGTTGAGTAAAAAGCTATGCTTATTGTACACTAAAAGTACATTTTAATTGGTTGTACATTCTCAATATTTATATCTATACAAAAAAACTACTTATAGAAGAGAGCAAAAAAAAAAAAAAAAATATATATATATATATATATTATCCGTGGATTTTCTCGTCTTGTTATGAGTTAGTTTGTAACCATTTTGTCTATGTAACATAGTTTTTGAAATGATTTATTTGTTGTTTCTTTAGCACAGCATATTGAACAGGCATATGAATATAGTATAATATAATTTTAATTACAAATTTTTGATAATTATTGAGCTGGTAAGTAAAATATTTCATGAAATTGACATAAGGGGATTAAATAAGTGTCTGTCTGATTTTTAAAGTTTGTTTGCTCATCTGAAAGAGTGACACAAAAGCAAAACCAAAGAATCTACATACTTTTGCATAGCGCTACATGCTTAAATTGGGTCCACTGGATATTTTGAAAACTGGAAACCTTTAATATCTTATCCAAGGTGAAAAATTGATTTTACTCAAATGAAGCATCAATCTTTTTTTTTGTTGTTTTGTTGCAGCAAGATATTTCTTCAGGCTATTTGGTCTTCTGCAAACATCCCACGAATGATAAATATGAAGTTTGAGTCACAGTGAAAGGCACCCGTCAAGTGATCAGTGGCAGCCAACATAAATTACAGCTTAATTGTGGTTTTAACATCTAGAAGACGCTAACTGCCGAGCTCCTGGCATGGAGTGAGCCTACATTTTCCAGAAGAGCGGACTAATTAGCTGAGAAGGCACACACCTGGGTGAGCTGATAGACTTGTGTTGGCAGGAAGCTGTGGGGAAAACACAATATTAAAGTCTTCACACAGACAATGATAGAACGACAATAATTTCCTCATTCTATTTGTTGATTCTGTCAGGGGAAATAAGGGTAACTAACAGTGGTGATATATATGTATATATACTATATATATAAATAAACACTCACTGTTTAAACTGTAACAAAATCAACAGAAAAAAGTGGAGATATTTTCTAACCTTTTCATGTTTGTGTAAAAAAATAGAACAATTTTCTTCTAGTGTTAAAGAGGCATATTTTATGCCGACTGAATGATCACACTAATAAACAAACTGTAATTTTTCAAGACCTATAAAGTCTCTTTAGCTTTCCCTGGAGGGTGAAGCGTTCATTAAACCCATAAAGAGGTCTTTAAAATCCAATGTATTTATCTCCTTGGGAGCACAAACATTATCAGCAAAATTGTAGCTATCAGATTTCATGCGCGCGTGTGTGTGTGTGTGTGTGTGTATGCAAATAATGTTTTTACATTAAAGTGTTTTCTGAGTACCCTGCTACCAATTGTAGCAGTTAATAGTGCATGAATAAAGGTTTTAACCCAATGAAGATTCATGTCAAGTGCTTGCTGCTGTTGGATATTTTTTAAACTCTGCAATCTGCTGACAGAAGGTTTCCTAATTTTTTATGTTAATCTTTGTCCTAATTGGATTTTCCTGCTTTTACACTTGGAGTACCAGAGTACATGTATTTTACACCTATAAGGAGGAATGATATTTAAAGAACAAATACAGATCTGGAAAAAATTAAAAGAGCACTTAAAGTGATCAGTTTCTCTGATTTTACTCCTTATAGGTAAATGTTTGAGTAAAATGAACATTGCTCTTTTATTCTATGAACTACTGACAACATGTCTCTGAAATTCAAAGCAAACATTTGTATTTATTTGCACAAAATGTGAAATGGTCAAAATATTTGAGGTCCTTTCAGACCTCAAGTAATGCAATAAAACAAGTTCATATTCATTTAGAAACAGTGATACTAATGTTTTAACTCAGGAAGAGTTCAGAAATCAATATTTAGTGCAATAACCAGGAGGTTTCCAATGAGGTTCATTGATTCTACTCAAATGCAGTATCAATCTTCATTTTTTCCAGAACCGTACATGAAAAGGCTTTATGAATATTTATTTTTAAATAGGTAAAAGGCAACATGGAAGTTACAGAAAGGACATATTCTTCGGTGAAGCCCTGTTTTCTACCAATCAGCTGTCTCTCTAACATTGGTTTCTTTCAGATGAGCTGGGATTGAGGACCTAAAGAGCTGCAGTGTCTGACCAAGCTGCATTGATGTTCCACTCATTCAAAGCAACGATAGTGGATGTGTTGCTGTCATAACAGTGGCTGTACAAGTGCAGTCATTGCTCAAAAAGAAAGCAAAGTTGGCATTAGTCACCATTAAAATGTTATTCCTTGCATCAGACCCATTTGAACTCTGTGTTTGTCTAATTAGACTGGAAAGTGTTCAGATGGACTAAATGGGATCCAGGAGTTATTGGAGACAGAATTGCAACAGATGTAATTTAAAATAATCTTGCACTCCTGTCAGAACAAAGAATGTGGAGGAAAATGTTCTTAATGATTTTGATGAAGATGAATGATGAGGTATTTGGTTTATGTCAATAAAAGACATTTGAATTCATATTTGAAGAAGCTGAGACATGTCATCCAATGAACATGGATGAAAGACTTACTGTTGCATTGATATGCTACACCAAGAGAACATTAGACTATTTCTCTGCTTGTCAAACATTTGTGCCACATTTAAAAGTGTCTACTATCTTCTACTCGTTAAGTCAAATACATGTAGTGAGTTTTAGATGTTAAGTTTGTGAAAGATAAACTTACAGCAGTAAGTTAACTCTTTATTAATTTGATCAAACCTCCAGGAGTTGAACAGGGTTTTTAGGTTAGCATTTAAAAACACTGAAAAAAGAAAAAGACAGGCGTGGGAACTATTACCCAGAATGCTTAGTGGCATGTTTCTGTATCCTGAGTTGGAAGTGCCTTACATTGATCTGACTCTTGTGTTTTATGAAGGCAAATGTTTATTTTAATGTCCTGTTCACACTAAATGTTTCTGAGCTGGATTCATTGTGATGTTTAATAGTTTTAAGGTAATGTTTTATTCATCTTTAAATTCAACAATTTACATACACTAAGATCATCATGGCTGCAATTTTAGAAAGTTCAGATTATGATGATATAAATTTGTACGTTTCTAATCAATTAAAACACACTTTGAGTGAAAGGCACACTTGATGCATTTAACTCTGATATCTTGTGTTTCCAAGATATGAGTTGAGGATCTCCACTAAACCTGCTCCATATTTGTCTCTTTAAGCATTTACGTGCAAATATAAACCCTATAAAAGTGTAAAAGTATCCCAATATTCAAAAGGAAGATGTTAAGTCCTTCATGTTAGCTTGTGTGGAGTGGTAAAACATTTTCTCAACTTGCTTTTAAAAAAAAATAATAATAATAAAGTTGTTGAAAGACCATTTTGTTTTTCTAAGAGAACACAATGCCATTTCCAGTGTCTGATTAAAATAAAAATAATAAATAAAAAACAGATTTAGAGACTATTGAGCTAAAAGACAAACTGGATCTTAGAGCTGAGCAAATAACGTCCACTCCAACCGAAGTCATGCAACATGCTGTATTTTGACTAATCACCAATCAGCACTTCATAATCAGAATATCCAATTTCACTATGAAATCCACGGTGGAAACATTTTTATTTTATCTTAATAGTAATTCAGATTATTCTTCTCGCTGCTTCTTCACTGTTATCCAATGTTGTTGATAAAAACAGAGATCAAATCAGGATATATGCACAGACTTTCACTGCAATAATAATAGACACTTGCTCCTTTAAAGCCTGCAGTCAGACTAATCAACATCACCCTTTTGCTTACAAGGTTTGCTGTGTTTTCTTGCCTTTGATCATCTTTTGAAATACGCGATTTGCTGGAGGCTGTTTTCATGGATGCGGGTCAACAAATAGCACTCAGGTTTAGGTAAAGCTATTACCACAACAGAGATATCCCTATTCTGACTTTAATTATGTTTCAGATGAGTTCTGCTGATTAAGAAAGCCTGGAGTTACTGAATGTGTTGCACTGTGATGATAAAAGTTAGGAGAAAAAAATATCGGAAGAGATGAGCAATGAATTAATTGTGTTCAGGTCATGCTCCCATTTATGTCAAATGTTGCAAATATCATTCAATATATCATTTTTGTTACAAATATTGCTGTAATGTTTTAGAGGAAACGTGTTATTTAGAAAACCAATTACAACCTGATGAAATTGCTATTTTGTACTAAAGGTCAGGACTGCATCTTTATGCCTCCCCCTCCCCCCAATATAACCCTGTGAAAGAAAATACAACTCAAGTAATACAATTACTTTCCCAAGCTGCAGCCAAAAGATACGCATTTATGCTCAGATTTGGTGCACATGCAACTCAACTTTAAGACTTGCATCAGTGTAATTTTTGTATTTGACTGGTATTAATGTGATGATAACAAATAATGAAGCCTGAATGCAACAGGGGCTGCTGCTACCTCAGCACTAACACAGACTGCAGGTATCTGTGGTCAACAGAAAACCTGGCTTCCTGGAACCAGCGGGGGAAATGTCAAATTTGCATAAAGTCTGCAAAAATATTGTGTTTCTTGTTTAGTTTTTTTGTTGTTGTCGTTTTACATGTTCTGTATTTGAATGAGTGGGATTGTAAAGTCCCCAGGCAGCAGGTGGATATTTGTCCTCTCTTTCTTGCGCAAACAGCAGAGATCTCTGCTTATTGAGTGGACAATTTCACTTGAACTTTTACAATCTAATGAAGAAATGTACTGAAGGATACCCCAGTGGATTAAGTCACTAAAATCTGTTTGCAAAGCTTCTTATTAAAATGTTTTTTCCTCTGTTCTCATCTGATATGTTGCTTTTCCTCCTTTTCCCTGGAATTATCTTTTTATCTCAAACATGCTTTGTACTACACACACCTTGTTTCACTTCAACTCAGCAGGACTTTTTTACTTGGATTTACTTGTTAATCTATTTCCTTGAACTATAAGGTCTATTTACTCTGAAAATGATGAAATGAACATTTTACTGGTTGTTGGAGAATTGACTAAAATGAAATTCAAAGATTTTCTTTTTGCATGAAAATATTATGTTGATTTCTAATTCAGAAAATTACTTAATTAAAACATCACTTTATGAAAATAATGTTTCTATCCCATATCAAAGTAGCGGTGAATAGTCTGGAAATTACGGTAATATTTTTGGTGTCTGGAAAACGAGCCGTTTCAAAAACCTTTCAATTATGATGTCACAATCGGTGGACGCTGCCCCTCATCTAGCAACCGACCAGCACGTTTGGTCAGCCGGTGTTACCGCCGTAAGCACTGTATCATGGAAAAATAAAAATACCTTGTTGTGAACTTATCGTGTAGAAACCGCTGCACTTCTTCTTGGTTCAACTTGGGGTGAAAGACATACGGTTGTACAATTGTTAATTTGTTTGCAGTCACGTGTATAAAGTCCCAGTGTAATCATTTATTTTGGTGCTGCCATGTCAGTAATTCATAACATATTTGTTGCAAGCTAATCTTGAATTTAGAAATGGAAAAGCAGAGAAGGTTTTTGTTCTTGTTGCAGAGACAGGTCTGTTTGATTTTGCACCTGTTTGGTGGAGGAACTCCTGGGGGAAGAGTTCATTACGACTTCTCAGTAGTGCCACATCCACATAATATGTACCTGATGGCTGTGCCTCGCTTTATTTTTAGTGTAAACTTTGTTTTCCTGTTTCAAAACAGACTGGTGCTGAGAAACAGAGAAAAAAAGCTGTAAACACTGTCAGAAAACAAGTACGAAAGCAGCAAGTGACTCCAGCTGCCTTATGTAGTTACAAAGAGGTGGAGAACTTTGGGAAACAACTGAAAGCTTTTGAATGTCATAGAAACTAAGCGACGTACGCTACGTATGTTACAGTTTTAATTTCTTTGTTTCTTTTGTCATGAGCAATAATGTAAAAACAGAGATGGTTTTTGTTATGGTTGACATGGCTCTTTGCCCAGGGCGCCCTTCTGTTACAGGTCAATTGGAAAACAAGCAAATTTGTTTTTCTTGAAAGAAAGAGAGAGTAGGACATAAAGACGCTAATGTTTGTAGCAAAGCTAAATGTCTGGCTCCCTGTTTTTCTGGAATCAGGAATCTTTGATCATTTGCTGTTTAAGATGTAAAAATCTCATGTTGGTCAAACTTGAAATGGATTATACACTGAACTGTGATTCTATAAAATACAGAAAAAAAATGTCTGAAATCCTTTTCCAGTTTAGGCAAATATAGACTTAGACAAGCATCAAAATTACAAAACCTTGTGAAACCTTGACTGATTTTAATATTTCTTTTTTAAAACAGCTTTGATTTGTCAGAACATTGTCAAACACCAAAATGGAGGATTCTTACATTTACAAAAACACTTATAATTTCTTCCCATTTAATTTTTATAAATGTAACATTTGGCACTATATCACAAATCGGTTGCTATTCATGCATTAATTGCCATCGTGTCAAAGGTGAAACTCAAGTTGGAGTCTGGACAATAAATAGCCGCCCGATCAATGCAGAGACTTTCTGACAGGTTCTATTGTTACAAAAGCTAAAAGACCCAAACATTGTTCCTCCTCTAAATTCCTCTTCTTTCTTTATACTTTACCAAAACCTCTTCCTCTCAAATTACCTTCAGATATCATAAATCAAAGTTAGGCTGTTGGAACTGCAGAGAAAGAGTCAAAATACATTAGCAAAAAAAGTTAATTTTGCTCAGGTTGGATACTATTTTGAAGCTTAATTTCTTATTTTGATAAATTCTTTGATTTTGTAGATTGTGGTATTAGTTTGGGATAAGTTAGCATTGTTATTGTGTTTATTTGTATTTCTTTTAACAGAATAAATCAGCTAGATCCTAATTATGAATTTTTTTTCAACAAATTCTCAGAATCTCTTTGTTTCTTCAAATTTTCTTATAATTCCCCCTCATCCTATACATTGATATTGCTACATGTAGTTAATCCAAAGCCTGAGTTTTACTGAGAAATGATGCAGCGCAGTCACAAGACGCAGAGATATAACATAAACCATAAACCTGCACGGTTTGTCTCAACGTCCGTTTGTGATTAAGTTTCAGGCTTCTGACGTTATTCCACAGCCGGGAAATGAAATGGAATGAAAAGGCCTTCAGTTCGGTCGCTGCTTCGTCGAAAATGCAGAACGCTTAAGTTATAATGCGACTTTCATCTTTATTAAAATGCTGAAATGAAATGGTGTGGCTCGCAAGGTAACATATCAGCTTGCATTAATGCTGAGATTGGACATGGTGTGGTTCAGTGGCTTAGTTCAGCCTCTGTGAGCACAAATTCTGCTACCATGTTATAATAGTAGATGAAAGTCAGAGGTTCCGCTGCCTAATGAGAGCTCTTATTATTAGGGTTGAGCTATCTTCTGAGAGACCATATGCGGACCATTTTTTTTTGTGTATGTAAGAACACACAGCCTGGAGGGATGAGGAAATATGGGAAGCCTGTGCAGTGGACTGAGGAATTGCCATGCTTTGCACATGAGTGCAAAGAGCAGGGTTCAGTGATTTTTTTTTTATTTTGCAGCCCTCAGGCTCACTTCTCTTCAACGACACTCTCAGCATGCCGTTCTGTGAAGCACAACAACATACACACACCATCAATATTTAAATCAAAAATATAAAAAAGCTAATTGTTGGTCTAACAAAGATGTTATTATGTATAGCTACTTAAGAGGTTGTTTTTTTAGTGTAAGGTATTTGTGGAGTTACGTTCTGGCAGAAAAAAGGAAATAAGCAAATAAATTATATTTTTAAAAAAAACACTCAATTTTAAGAAATTGGATTTTCATATTAAGATCTTGTGTCTTCTACCTGCTCCTTTTCCTTAATAATTTGTTTTAAATGTTTTTTTTTCTTCTTGTTTTTACTTTTTGTCTGTTCAAAATAAATAAATGAATGTATCATTTATGTATTTATTTGAATAATTAAACAGCTGTGTGAAAAATTTAAGAGCCCACCTCACTGAACCCCATTGAAAACCTCCTGGTTATTCCACCAAATACTGATTTCTGAACTCATCCTGAGTTAAAACATTAGTATTGTTGTTTTCTTTGAATTATGTGAGGTCTGAGAGCACTGCATCTTTTTTGTTATTTTCACCATTTCTCTTTTTCTGCTAATAAATACTAAATTTTCCTTGGAATTTCACAGACATGTTGTCAGTAGTTCATAGAATAAAAGAACAATGTTCATTTCACTCAAACACTCTTAAGTTTTTCCAGAGCTGTAGATCAAAGGAGGAGTTATTCATTAACAAATTCACAGCAATATCACAGTTAACTGTATTTTTTTTAAAAAATCATCTTGAGTGTTTTGCAAAACTGTTTCCCAATTAGCTGAATCTGAACTGTAAGTGAACTGAAAGATCTTCGAGGTCTTGCAGGATCTTTTGTCTTTTTTCTGTCCACAACTATCAGATTCTGTCCGTCCTCTGCAGCTTTTTGGAGAGCCTTCCACTTTTTCTTTTACCCTCCAGTTGTCTTCTTTTAACAGGGAAGCTCTCTGCACCATGCCATATTATATTATGGCTGTCATGATGGTCTTTCGCTCTTGTTCTGGGAGGATGCTCCTGCCAGCTATCACATCAGACAGTAAGCAAAAGAGTGATGTGATGCCTCTTTCTCACATCTGCTTTTTGTATTACTTTCAGTCTCTGTGCTGTCTGGACCCGTCCTAATACTCTGTCAGTGAATTTACCTTTTCATGTTGGGAGTGTGGCCCAAACAGTTTTTAGGTTCAGAGGACAATCACTTTACTTTTTCACATATTTAAATTGGTTCTGTGTGACAAACATGCACAAAAAAAGGAAATCAGGAGGGGGAAAATACTTTTTCACACCAAGAAGAGCGCAGTAAGGAAGAGTTCAGAAATCAATATTTGGTGGAATAACCAGGAGGTTTTCAATGGGGTTCAATGCAGTGAGTGGGCTCTTCATTTTTACCCAGAGCTGAATATCTATCCATTTATAACAAAATTTAATTTAAACTGTATTAGATTGGTTCTGTGATGTGATGATGCTCAGATTTTGTATTTTTAGTGATTTTTTGTTTTAATTTCTCCTGATTTCTGTCCATTTCCTCGGTTGTTCAGCTTCTCCACATCTCCAGTCAGTGCAGCTGTCCTCAGTTATCACACACTGGAGCACTTACACTCTATGGGTGTTTTCGTACATGATAGTTTGGTAGACTCACTTCGATTGGGGACCAAAATTGCAACATTTGTTACATTTTCACCTGGTGTGGTTCGCTTTCTCACTGCACTGTCAAATGAACCAAATCCTTTCAGAAACGGTTCCTCCCAAAACAGAACTACTGAAGGAAACAAGACAAAAACCTCTGAAGAAGATATGAGCTCAGTTTCTTCCTTCACAAAATGTAAACATAAAAGAATAGCGTCAGATTTTAGCGGTTGTAGGATTTCTGTTTTATTGTTGGTAAAAGACTGTGACCAATTTCTCCCGCTAGCGTTGTATAGAGTGATGTCAGACCACTGTTTTAAGTAACAAGTAATCCAATGCATTACTATTTCAATATCCAGTAATCAGATTAAGTCACTGTACGGTACTATTTTTTGTCATTTTCTCCAGAAATGTAATTTATTTCCGCTGTGTCTTGGGGAGTAACCGCAGTTTCTATGCGACAGTCCCTCCATGTGAACAATGGAAGGAGGAGAGAGATGCACATTTTGGTGCTGGAAAAACAGGAACTATTTTGAGTTTCTGTCGCCAAGTCCGAATGTTATAAGCGACTTTGGGCTTGTTTTTTCTAAAGTTGCTTCCCGGATGATGCTGTGTTTTTGTTATTGTCAGGTTAATGCATTTGCTGTTAATGATTGTCGAGCTTAGCAATGCGCTCCAGAAAACTGCAAACATCGAGACTAATCTGGGCAGTAACTAATAAAGTAACTTGTAATCAAACTTAGTTACTTTCCAAATCAAGTAATCCCTAATCTAAGTTACTTTTTCAAGGAGTAGTCAGTAATCCGATTAAAGTTGTTTTCTCAAAGTAACTATGCCATCACTGGTTGCATCAGAATGCCTGCCGCTGCTTCCTGCTTTTGGAGCGATCTGTGGTCCATTTGGCTTTAAATCTTTCACAGTTCACTTCTACTGAACCAAGATCTAGACTTCTAGGTTTTTTTGGTCTGCATCAGAGATTGATTGTCCATGCACACTTCCCCAAATTAACCAGTTTCCAGCTAATTAAAATGAAATTAAAGTTAGGGCTGATGTAAACGCACCCTTTGTTTTCCCTCGCTTTACTGTAAGATCTCCCTGTTTACACCCTAAATTCAACCTGTTTCTGTTGCTCTATGAGAAACTCTGGTTTATAAAATGTTTTTGCCGTTTTGTTTTACATCATAAAAGCACATTATTATATCTTAGCAGTCTGGATTTGCCTCCTCCATAAACCAACCGCTGTTGGTAAGCAGCACATTTAAGGCCAAAGAAGGAATCCCATTCAGAGCATTTTGCATGTGATTATAATAACTACGTTGTTGAGTGTGCATTGTTATAGTAAGGCAACCACTAACATCTGGTGTTTTAAAGCTGAGTTGGGAACTTCTTGAATGGGCAGATGCCGCGTTTTTATTCTCTGCACATGCAGTCGGGGCAGGACAGATGGGAGCTGGAGAGAGAAGACGGGTAGCCCAAGAGGTACCCGTGACCCCCTTCCCCGCCCCGTCAGCTGCAGCAACAACATGCCACACATATCATGATTCTGCTTCATCCTCGACTTTGACAGAAGCTCACCTACCCTCCAGCTTCTTAACAGTGCGTGATTTACAGCAGCCTATGTTGAACAGCTTGAGCCACTGGCCCATTGAGGCCTGAACAAATCCTTTATTCACCACTGGAGGACTTCTTGTTCACGAGGGCTCGGATTGTTGCAAGCGGAGGAATAAGCACGGCTATTCATCAAGAAAGAAAAGAACATATACAAAGAATCCTAATGATAATTTCTCACCGGCTTTTCTGGAACCAGTTTCTGAAATGAATAAACTGATTACATTATTTGAAAGAATGACACAGACGACTCGCTGGTGTTTGTCCACTGGAAGGAACATATGGAGAAAGCAGTAATTCAGGCGAGAATAATCTCTAGTCATGCATCTGTGCAAACTCTCTCTTCCCCCCTCCCTCCAATTCTGCAGCGTCCGCCTGTATTAGCATTATGAACATGTTCACACTGCTCATCTCCGGCTCTGCCAATGTGGATTAAGAGATTTGAAACAGGTTGTGTACATTTTGCTCATGTTCTTTTGGAGAAAGTATTCACCATCTGAACATTTTCACTTCCTGTGATGCGCCCAATGACCACCGACTACCGACTTCAATGTATTTCACTGAGATTTTAGGCGACAGGCTAACAGAAAGTAGCACAAATTTGTGAAATGGGGGAGAGGGATAACAATAAAAGTGTAGAAAGTGTTGTAATTAGCACCTGACTCATTAGTCTGGAGCTGCAGCTGCAACTCCAGGTCTTTTGAGGAATATCTTCACAAGCTTTGCTCATCTAGAGGCTTTCAGGTCGAGTGCCGTCAGATTAGATGGTGAGCCTAGGTGAACAGCAACTGGGATTAAGAACAGACTTTTACTGGGACAATTCAAGTCATGCATGTGCTTTGATCTAAACGTTTTATCTCTAGCTGCAGGTTAAGAGTTGTTGCCTTGAACCTCCAGCTGTTCATCAGCGTTGCCCAATGTTTTACTTCATGTCTTTACTGAAAGAGAAACATCCCACAGCATGGTACTGTCACTACAAAACCACTGCTTTCAGGGTTAAGTGCCACTTTTTTCTTTCTTATGTAGCATTTTCAAGAACAAAAGTAAAATTTGGTCCATCTTGGTCCTCAAGTTAGTTATGTTTTTTAAAGAGTTTGTGCCAAATTGAGAAACAAAACCTCTTTGATTAATTAATTAGTTGTTGGATTCATAGATGCTCTTTAAGATGTTCAAAGCTTAGAGTATAATAATCTAATCTAATGCTGCTTTAAAACTCTTCGGTAACACTTTATTTGAAGGGGGGTGAATAAGACTGTCATGACACTGTCATAAACATGACATAACACCTGTCATGAACATGAATAAGTTTAAACTTTACCTTTAATAACATAAAATTACTTAATTCTTAAAGTGCAATCAGTAATTATTTTATAACAAATTTATATCAGTAATGATTTCTTGGTTAATGTCAAGTTGTCATAACAAAGACATTTTAAATAATGTCAACTTTGTATTAAAAGTGTCATAATTTACCGAATGACGCTTTATGACAACAGTCATAAATATTCATGAAGGCTTATTCATGTTCATGACAGGTGTTATGTCATGTTTATAACAGTGTCATGACAGTCTTATTCACCCCCCTTCAAATAAAGTGTTACCAACTCTTCATAATTCAGATATTTATTTATTTATTCAGGTATTTATTTACAAACGGTTTTAACGATTGTGCACTTCTACATGTTGTTCTGTCAACTAACTAAACTGCACCAACATTTATATTTGCTATATGAGAAAATGGGATAGAACGCTGTAATATTTGAGCTATATTCTTTGTCAATGACCTAAAAAGTGGGTTAATTAAATACATGTTTGCATTTCAGGATCTATTAAATGTGTAGTATCAATACTGTCTGTTGTGATAATGGTGCTATATACTCTTACTGTAAAGTTTATGATCTAATGCTAATCAAAATTAAATTATTAATTTCTCTCGTCAATGTTCATAACATTTAGCGTTTTACTGTCTGAAACGTTTTAATGTCTGCACCGCCGCTCTGCTAAGATCCACAACAAATTCCCCGTGTGCCACTCGGAGGCAGTTTGGGATTTGGTGTGCTCTGAATTTTTTGTGAGGTTTTGTGAACAAATGGCATAAGTAAAGCATCCACATGTGTCGTGAGTATGTCTAATGCACCGCAAATTACTTCTCCCAGCTGATGAATACTAATGTATTATTTTAGTTGGGCTGGATTGTCTTGTTTTGGTTAAGGCTTGTTTTGGAGAAATGGAAATCTGCTTATTGGCTTGCTTTATTTCTCTCCACAGAATGTTAATGAGTGGAACAAAAGACGAGAGAGAGAAGGCAAAAAGCAGCATCAACATTATTAAAGTCACAGCTATATGTGCCTGTGTGTGGTGGGATTTATGTAAAATAACCGTCATCTATGTTGGAGGCTGTGGTCTGCAAGTCAGACCTGATACCTGGACAGAAGATGAAAGTACGCCGGACCTTGACAACTAATTCCCAGAGAGCCGCTCTGACCCACGATATTAGGACCTGAATAAATCATGTGATGCTGCTGTATCATCCATCCCCCGATCAATCATACGCGATCAATGTATCAGTCTTCAGGCAAAATATCAGAGGGACAGTTGAGCTTACATCTTGTCATTAGCGTCAGGTGAGTAATATGCTGACAAAAGCTGCGGTTAGGAGTTTTAATACATCAAGGGCAAACAAGGCATTAATAATGCAAAATAGTCAAAGCAGTAATGAATTTCTTTCTACTGCA
The DNA here is from genome assembly GCF_000485575.1 of Poecilia formosa. Taxonomy (NCBI): domain Eukaryota; kingdom Metazoa; phylum Chordata; class Actinopteri; order Cyprinodontiformes; family Poeciliidae; genus Poecilia; species Poecilia formosa. The sequence continues at coordinate 754,530 of NW_006800198.1, read as the reverse complement.
AACACAATTCAATTTACACTGTTCTGTGAGTCTGTGTATCAGCCATCTGCTGTGTCAATTCTAAGGACGGGCATTGGTTATTATTTCTTTGAATAATATGCAGCTCTAGGTCAGTTGTTAATAACAGAATCTGGCTATTCAGTGTGATGTTCAGCTATCTGACAACAGCGCAGCATTGTTCAGTCAGGTTATGAATGCACATCGATTCTTATTTTGTTCTGTGCCGCAAAGATAAAGAAAGCAATAATGCTTTTTATTAAAAGTATTGCCACGGCTCCTCCGGTTCATCGGGGCCCTCTGTGAGATAACGCTCACTGTGCGACTAGTTGCTGATTAATTCATATTACACATGCTCACAGCAGGGACAAAGAGTCCCACTCCAAAATGTTATTTCTTTATTCTTTAATCATTAGTGAAGATTTTAGTTCTGCTTTATCGTTTTGCTGTCAGTGCACAGACACTGTGTGTTTTCATGACTTGCTCCCCTGCTTCCTTTTGACTTTCTGCGCGTCCAAATCCAAGTTATTACCAAGAATTTTATTAGTATTTGTTAGTTATAGCTCAACAATTTCTAATAATTTGTAAATTCAAACATTTTGTTTTAGAGAGATTTAGCATTTTACAGAAACTGTCATTACAGATTATTACAACTCTTAGAATATTAGTTTTCCTATGAAAATGTTTCTGAAGTGGATGCAAAGTGGCCTAATTAGAGGACCTGGCTGGATGCCGTGGATGAAAAGCTGATTTCAGATGAAGGCGTTCAATAAAACAGGTGGCCAAAAATGTTCCACCTTGATCTGCCTCGTAACAAGAGCCTTTCACAGCACTTTTGACATGGCTCATTATTGTGTGACCTGACATTTTGGAGTCAACCATACACCTAAAAATAGACATTATACTCTTGGGTTTTAATTAAAATAATGAATGTGGATGATTGAAATGGTTTCCATGCTTGTTCTGGTCCTTTGTTTCTTACCGCTACACACCAGGGGTCAGGTTCTGTGGGATTTCACCCAAATTAGTCATAGTTTTAAGGTATTTACTTTCTTATTATGTAGTTCTGATCACACTGGGTTTCCAGAACAATACCATGGTATTAAAGCAGGTACCGGTGCTTTGGCAGTGTGGGCAGTCGCCACATCCTGCTGGAAAACAAAACCTGCATCTGTATGAAGTTTGTGAGCAAAGGGAAACATGAAGTGCTCTAAAATTACCTGGTACGTGGCTCTGCTGAGGTATGAGCTGAAAAAACTCCCAACACCAGCAAATGTTATGACTCCATAGATTATCAGTGAGAGTGGAAACTTCCCACTGGACCCGACACGACTGGAATCAGCGCCTCTCGACTCCTCTTAAATCGTTATTAGTAAATGAAATGCTGAACTGAGCCACATTTAGTTGTCTACCAATTTTGTTCATGCAGTTTGAATCATGAATTTAAATTATTCTAAAGTAAAATAAGTCATTATTTTAACTTGACATTGTGAGCGAAAATAATAGATAAATGTGGCTCTTTAACGAGGTGAGGGCAGTTTATTTTCTTGCATCTTGTGAAATAATTATTTGGTTTAAATTGCAGCAATAAGTTAAAACTCACAATTCAAGATTAATGAACTTAAAAAACAAGACAACTTGTCTCTTGTTAAGTCAACTTCATGAACTTTAATTTCTGAGTTAAAACCAAAATAATTTTATTGTCGACTTAAATTGCATTTTTAAGGCAGCAGGACTTTCATTTTCAAGTTAAACCACCTTCAAATGTTTTACAGTATTCTAATTGGAAAGATGACATTCACATTCATTTGATAAGCAGCTAAGAAATGAATGTGAATCTCCTCTTTATTTTAACAGAATTTTTCTTAAAACATCGTTGCACAATTAAAACAATTAGATCCGGATGATCTAATGAATGAAAAAACTATGTTTGTTGAAAGAAGCTTGCTTGCTCTGCTTTACTGTTATTTATCCAACATGGATTTTTTCCTAACAGCTGTAGTTTGAGCAGTCATTCTTGCATAAAAACCACCTCAAACAAACAGCTGCAGGCCTATACGCTGAGCCAGATGTTGAGGCTCCCACACATCCAGGAAATCTATCTGAACCCTTACAAACACCATACATCTGGTAATGTGTTCACATTACTGAAGATAATATAGTCAATATTAGAGTCCTTCTGATGATGCTTATGCTGTATGGCTGTCAGTTTTCTTCATCTACCTGTTTGAGAGCGGCTGAGTGAAAGAAACTGAAATGTTTTTTTCTCCTCTGCCGTCTGACAGTCGACTCACTGACATCACATTTAATGACATGGTGTTATTGCTCTCTTGCCTTCTCAGGTGGAGGTGACACATTTCCTCTACACAATTCAGCTAAAAAAAAGGTAAAGAAAGATGCATATGTATATTTTATTTTCATCGATGTATACCAGTTATTATTCCTCAAGCATTTCTTTTTAAGAAACAGCGCGGTCAAAATAGTAACTGCGTTTTTCCTTTAACTATAAATCTCACAGACAATCATTTAACGATAAAGCATTCACTTTTATGTCATCATATTTGTTTAAACTTTGGTAAGCACCAGCCTCCATAACACTACTGCTAAATCGTTAATTTTTACTGAATTTTAAAGTTGATCTGATTGTCCAGGACTTCATTTTTCTGCTTTGGTGTAAATATATCCCAACACAAAGGACTTTTTCTTGTGTTCAAGTCTCCAACAGCCATTTATTTTAAGGCTTTTGACAACAACTTTACCAGGGGAGCCAATGTTGATCCAGGGTGCCACATTAAGAGCTTTAATAAAGTTCAGAGCTCAGACTCAGTTCTGTCCAAAACCCGAATAAAACCTGAGTTTATTTTGAAGGAGAACGTTACAGCTCAGGTTATTGGTCTTTTTAATATTTTTCACATGGTCATATATTTTGGTCTAAGCTGCAGAGCCTTTATTTTTTCCTTGTCTTTCAGTTTTACATTAGCACTACAAAAGAGACAATCCCTTCAAGGTATGTGGGCATGAAACACCAAAACTGAAGGGGACTCTTTCTCTCCGACTAACAGATTAAAAATCAATCGAAGAAAAAATCTCATTTCCTGCACCGAACAATGCAAACTTTAAATCAAAGGAACGGGTATATTTTTTTTAATCTAAAAAGTATTTTAACCAGTGAACCAAAGATGAGACAATCTGCAGCTTTAATAAGATCACAACATTACATAATGCCTCATGACCTTTTGCGAGGCTTTTGGCTTCACCTCCAGATTGGAACATTTAGCCGTCTCTGTAGCCAATTATTTCTCAGGTACCTCCTGTTGTGCAGGATAATAACACTTAATTAGCCGGAGAATGCAGGGCAGGTTCCCTCTTCTCCCTCTCATCTCCCGTTCTCTTTATCTGTCGGCCTTTCTCCACTGGAACGCGGCTCTCCAGCAGGGTTTACAGTGAGAACCAATCATGTCCACTCTACCACTCCAGCACAGCGAGGGGTTGTGGGCCTCTGCAGCACGGCTGGGACATAATCAGGGTCTGCGCAGGTATCATGCTTTCAGGGGAGAAAGGTCACAACAGCAGCAGGCAGGAGGGAGGCTGAGGGTCCATCTGCCTCTAGAGCCCAAAGGGCGATCATCATCATCATCATCATCATCATCATCACTGTCCAGCAGGGCAGAAACAAGAGGAAAGAGGCAACGCCGAGGGGAATTGAAATGGTGGATAAACTCTGTCCTACAAAAATAATGTATCTGGGGTTACATTCAAGAGCATGACCCAGCTTATAAATAGACTATGATAAGGATGAAGAACAAAAAAAAGGATGTTCACAGGATGAAGCTGAAACTTGAAACAGGGCCAAGCAGTTAAAAGAAAAGTCATCTTTATGTTTGGCTTGCATGCTGCAAACACAACCCTGTGACCGTAGGAATCTGAAAGGCATATTTCAGACTTTTTAAGTGAGACTCTGATAAAACATCATAGAAAAGCGGAAGAGAATGTCTCCAACCGCTGTTAAAATGTGGTAACTTTATTGATTAGAGAGCAAATTAAAAAGATCCAGTGCCATTTTTAACCATGTCGCTCATTTTCACAGCTGACCTGTAGGGGGCAGCAATGCAGCTGAACTGCTTCATAACTGCAGGACAACTCATCATCAGTAAAAGAAATAAATAGCATGTTCATTATATTCCTGCGTAAAACAGTTGGCAAAAGCTCATAGAAGAACGATCAGGTTCCTGATGGTCCTCTTTGATGAGCTAATCATATAAAAACTCTTTTTGAGTGAATAAGTGTCACAACTTCCATGATAACTTGAAATCAGTCAGTTTTTAACTTATTTGAAGCCGTTTTTCTCTGTTGCTAAGCATGGTGGTGGCAGCATCATGCAGAGGGCTTCAAAGACAAACATAACCTCCAATGTTTTCAACTTTACCTCAAACAAACAGCGAGACACAGCATTGACTGACTGCTCCTCCATAACCCCGAACACAAATAAAAACCGGTTTTGGAATAGATAAAGCAGGTTAACGTCATGTTTCTGCACTGGCTTCAATTAAAATCAGGAGACCAGGCTTTAAATCTCGTTAAAACCTGTTCTTAACAAGTGGGCTCCACCGATTCTGATAGCAAGATTGGTCAATAACCAGAATTAAATTGAAGTAACAGGCATTGAACATCAGAGAAGCGTTTTAGCTGCCTTTCTTCACAAATAATACCGTTGCAAAAATAAGGATACTGGAGAAACAACAAAATAAAAAAGTAGATTTACTGTGGAACAATGTGCATGTCACTGGAAACTGGCACCATCTGCTGCAACCCTGTATGGATTACGCTGGTACTAGAAAATAGACGGCTAGAAAATCCCTATGTGTAACCGCAGCATGGTATACTGCGTATGTTTAAATTTTATCCAGAACAGTTTTTCCTGTTTGCTTAAATTCAAAAGGAAGCAGACAGTAAAATAAACAAAAAGGCAAAAGACGATGAGCGTGTCAGTGAGGTTTACTGGGTTTCTCATCTGATGCTGGACGGATTTATATTTCGCCTGCAGCAGTTCTGAAGTCTGACATCGTTTCTTAGGGGAATTCAGGAGCTGTTGATATGGAGGTCATTAACTATCCAGTGTAGCTGATGATGCTGAGTACAGAGACAACAAGCCTCTTTTGGTTTTTACAGCATTTATGCTTGTAGGAAAGTTTTACTAACGGAAAAAAACCCTGACACAGCTCTTGTTCATCAGGTGTGACAATGTTAGCGCAAACAAAACCTGAATTTATCAGAAAAAGTGCACCAACACTTCATTTTCAAGCACCTGCTTAGGGAATGTTTCAGGAGTTGACGTGAGGTTTTGGTAAATGCCTAACTGGTAGTAAAACATAGAGGGAATCAGGAAGGGTGTTCAGCTGCAGGAACATTAAAGTAACAGCCAAACACTGAAAATGATGAGGAAAAAATGAAATTAAGAAAAATGGAAATTGAAAAAGCAGAAATTTGGGGAAAGAAATTAATTGGAATTTGGAAAATAATGTAACAATTTCAAGGTAGAAATTGTAGATAAAAAAATAATAATCTCAGAAATTTTCTAGAAAAAGCATAAAATTTCTAAGTTCCAAAGTTTGCTTTTTTTTCCTATTAAACTTCAGAAAAATCTATTTTTTTATATAGATTAATCTCTAATCTGAGTTTTTTTTTCTCTAGCAAATCTGTGGCTCTTCAAGCTCAGAAATTTCCTATTTTTTTCAGAAAATTTCTCAGATTAATCCAAAAATTTCTGAGTTTTTTGGCATTTACTCCTTTTTTCCATCTACAATTGTTCTAATTTAATACATCGCTGTAGCTTGAATTGAGCTGCTCAACCATTGAAATCCATTCCATGAAGCTCTGCATGCACTGATTTTCTGCAGATCTAACGGGAAGTTTGGAGGCTCAAAGCCACTGATGACCTCTGCACACATTCAACAGAAGCTGAACCCACTCTGTAATTTTACATATCTGGTTCCATTAGTGGCCAGACAATTTCATGATAGGAATTAATCCTTTCATGGTACTGTGCTGGAATACACTGAGCTCCTAAGAACAACCCATTTTATCAGAAATGCAAGTAGAAGCAGGCTGCATGTCTAAGTGTTTGGATTTTATTTACACCCAACAGCGTGTTGAAACATGCTCTCAGTAATTAATTCATCTCAGCGAACAATATGCTTAACATGAAAGACTATATCGGTCTGGAAGGTGGGCAGTGAGCTGGACTGCAAAAATATTAATTTGAATAGATTCCCGTCACATTACAGATGCGTTTTCTTTTTTTATATACAAGTCTGCTGCTAAACAGGGCATGCTTTAATTCAGGGTTAATTTAACTGACCTTTAGAAGGACAAAATGCTCCCAGTATAATATCTACCTTTTAATGGGCTGGTAAGCCTCTTGTCATATTATATGAACGTCATTAAAAGTCTCAGGTGAACAGAACCTTATAGCATTATGATTTCATTTAGATTTGCAATGTGATCTTTTTACAGTTTTATCTTTTTTACTTACTACAGTGTTAGTGTGGTGTGTTTTTATATAAATACTCCACTAAGACATGATATCTTGATGCGTTTCGTTCAAATGCAAGCATTTGTGCGAACGCGGATAATAAAAATGTAAAAATGCTCTCTGCTGCCACAGTAAATGCATCTGGCAAAAAGGCCACCAGAATCAGAATCAGATTCATCAATTATAGCTTAAAGGTCAAACATAGCCAGACACAAAGCTGGAATGCTTGGCTCCACTTTTCTCTGTGCAGATTTGATGATTTTTCACTGAGTAATTCAATGTTCATCTCATCCGAACTACGAAATAAAAACGCAGCTTCCATGAATAGCAGAACAAAGTATTTTCCTTTTGATTTCTCCCGGTTGCGGGCGGGCGGCGGCCCGTGGAAACGGGCAAATCTCCAAGGTCGCGGTCAGCGTGTGTGAAAATGGCAGACAGCTGCGTTGCGATCAGAACAATAGAACAGCCAGCCAGTAAAAGACTGCCGCCACTCATCAATTACCCACAAGTCTGTGTGGGAAGTACAAAAGCCACCTAATTACATTTAATCTCGACTCTAGATGTAAAACAGGAGGTTAACATAATATCACTTAACCATCTTTATGGTTCAGTGATGCCAAATGAGCAGGCTAATGAAAGCCAGTGTGCCTCACTAACACCCTCTGACTGGTCATTTTTTGCCAGACAAGGCTGTCTTGAAAATCCAATTTTCTGTGTGCTTGGTTTCCCCTTTATGTCTATTCACTTGTCATATCTTACGTCAAAGAGATTACTATTTTTTTTTGCAGTTTTTTTTCTCTGCTTCTTTCTAAATCTATCATTTACAGCAGGTACAATGCTTGGATAGGGCAAATCCTTTCTGCATGAGCTCCCCTTCTTTGGCAAGGACTTGAAAGGGGAAGGAAACTATTCAGCAGAAGGAATGAGTTCTGGGGTTTTGAATATGTCAGAGGCTTTTTAATCTCAGGGGGTAAAAGCCAACCAAAGAGAAAAACACTGACATTAAGAATTTAAGTCATTTAGGGATCAAGTGGGAAAAGTCTACAAGTCAACTTTAACAATAAATAAAGTCACACTGACTAGAAAAACCTACACAGGAATAAGCCCTGTGCAGGTCACACGTTCCCACATGTTGAATCATTAGAGGTTATTATATTTGTGGATAATAATGGATCTGTGCAGGTAATGAGACCACCAGCTACACTGACATCAGAAAACTCACACAACTTTACTTTTTCCAACATTTTCCAACATTACAGGATTCATCTTTGTTGTAGCTGTGGTCTGATTTTCTTATACGAACGTTTGCCTCAAATCGTCTGGGTTTTCTGCCATTCTCCCAGGCATAGATGGGCACCATCGGTAGACATGAGATATTAAGCTACTACACTTAACCTAATATGTATGTTAGAACCATGAAAATCTGTTTTTTCTGGTTAAAGAGTCCATCTGGGAAACCCATCCATCCCTCCCCACTATAGTGACTCTTACAGGTCTTTCCCAATTGATTCCCAGGTTAGATCTGTACTTAAAGGGCACTATTATATGTTTTACGCTTACATAGTGTCATTTTATAGAACAGTCAAGTAACTGTGTCACCTTCAGTTGTTAAAAAATATATAATTATATGTCAAATATGACTGAAAAGAAATGTCACTTTGTAGATTAAATTGGTTTTCTGTCTCTTTAAAAACTCCTGTTCTTTCTGAAACTCCGCCTTCAGGAAATCATCACAACATCGGTCCTCTATTAACCCTCTTTAACAACATTTTCGTCAAAGTTTCACTGAGGAGTAGCTCATATAATGAGCTTAGCAGATGCACCGTTTGATGTTTGCTAATTGGTGTTTGCTAATTGATGCTGGCTAGTCTGAAGGAGTCGAGTGGAGGAGTCGCGGGGGAAAGCTGCTCTGTGAGGCGGAAGCTCGGAAAGTGGATCTGCGACTCGAAGGCGGAGTTACGTCCACTCAGGCGTTTTGCACAGCTGAGTGGTTGCCATGAAGATTAAAGGATTTCTCAAAGATGCATGACAGAACCAAAGTAACACTCCAGATTTGTTTTTGACAAAAGGATAGGATTATAACATGATGTAAAGCTAAAAAATTATTCCTTCAACGGCTCACAGTATTTCTAAAATTCTCTCTTCGCTACAACCTGACACAGTGGTTGGGTAAGCCAATCACAGACTGGCTTACTCATCTGTAAAAATGCTGCAGATGGATGCAAGCTATCCACGTCCTCATGGACATTTTACACAACCGAGTCATGACCCAGGATGGAAACAGGCCAGCTGATGTGACTGCAGGTCACTCTGGAGATAAATAATGTAGCAGGACTCTTCCTCTTTGGGAAGCAGGACTACACGCGCCTCTGATCAGGACACAACTTTTCTCAGACACTGGTCAAAGCATTGATTTACAATAAGACTGGAACAGCTTCTTGTCCTGCTGACCTCCAGAGAAAAAAACCTGCAGGCTACTAAACACATCACCTGACCACCACAGCAAATCTCAGCAACTTTATTCTCATCTCATGGAGAGCAGAAATACACATTAATATTTCCAACATATAGCAGCAGGGTAGAGATAAAATTGCTTTTCTTAGGTTTTGTGTGTTTTACTCTTCTAACTCTGTAACAAAAAATGTCTGAACAAATTGACAACAGAAGTTAAAATCAACAATGATAACAAAGCCTAATCCCTGAGTTTTTCATATTTTTTTTGATAACTTAAATGTTCCCCGCTCTCCTTCTTTTTCAAATTCAAGTTTAGAATAAGATAAAAGTGCAGAGAAAAGTTCTTGCAACCACCTTGTGCTATTTACTAACAAAGAAAACTCCATTATGTGGATTTCCACTTAACTTGGGCACCTCTGAGAAATGCTGCACAGGGCTGTGATTATACTCAAGGGCTTGCATTATGTCTGAACAAAAGGCTGCCAGGATCATACTAATTTTCATCTAAGCTGTTAGGCCATTACAGGCGTTGGGTCTAGTGCTTCTAACCTTTGCATTTATTTTTATTGCATGTTCAAGAAGTCATTTTTATGGACCTAGCTAGATAGCGAGCCAATCAGAACATAAATCTTGATATCCTAGATTTCATTATAACAGCATCATCAGAATCATTAAAAAATATAGGTTTGAATATGAAGGCTGTATATTCAACATTTATTTAGAGTTAAAATGAAATTTATCAAGAAAATTTCTACAGCTTTTTCTGGTGGCTTGTTCAGATTTAGTCAATTTTTATTGTTCTCAACTTTTCAACTCTATTGACAGCAAATAAAAGTTTTATTTGCTCTGCGGGCAAACCTTTAAAATAAACCTTAATTCAGTGTCTATTGCTTACAGGCTGCAGGGCACGTGAGCAGAATACCAACAGGACAACGTCCTCAGAATATACACAAGAACAAGAGAAAGTAAAACCAACTTTAAAATATTAGGGAAAACAAAACCAGATTTTTACAGTTTTTACACCGTCCTGGTGCTGTTTCCCCTGATACCTACAACATGTTGCAGACTTGACAGTTTTCAATCTCCTTCCTTTTGAAGATGCTCTTGTCCTTTTCACAGTCACTAATTCAAACTGTAGCAGCAAACTGTAGCTACAGGACGAAGGGAAAAAATAAAAATTATCCCTCTTGTGCCCACCAGATCTCGTGGTGGGCACAAGAGATTTTACTTTTTTTTAAAAAGTTAAAAAAAGTTTTTTACTTTTTTACTCAAGTAAAAAACTTGCTTTTTACTTGAGTAAAAAGAGTAAAAAAATGTTTTACTCAATGTTCCTTGAGAGGCTACAATGGAAGAGGATTAGACCCAATGAAAAAAAAGTAAAAAAAAAAAAAAATTAATCTTAAAATTCTGACTTTAATCTCAGAATTCCGACTTTTTCTCAGATTTCTGACTTTAATCTCAAAATTCTGAGAAACAAGTCAGAATTCTTTTTTTCAACGGCTCTAATAATTTCTGTAGCTACATATAAAAATGACAGAAAACTTTAAATTAAATCCTTCATTTACAGACCATGTTAATAAATTTTACCACACAACAAAGTGTTCTGAGATCCTTAAGAGACTCGCTTTTACGTTGTGTCTAGTTTGCAGAAACCTCCTTTTACGTTGTGTCTAGTTTGCAGAAACCTCCTTTTACGTGGTGTGTAGTTTGCAGAAACCTCCTTCCTGACATCTGAGACTCATTCAGAGTTCAAACTTCTGCAACAAACAGGTTAACTGTCTGTAACATGATCCTTTTTGTGCGACTCCTAGCGCCTATCTGAGACTCTCTGGAGAAAACTAAACTGCCAGACGACACAACGTTGCTTCTGAGGAATTAACTAAACATATGTACAGACTCCAATTTGCATTTGCTTCAAGCTTGTTCACAATAATTTGCTAAATTTAGTGTGACAAGCAGCAGGGAAGTCTGTGAGATGAGCAGGTTTTGCTTGTAGGATAGGATTTCATGTTGGCTGTAGGTTTGTGATTAGCAAGCAGTTTTCTCTGCCGCAGGAGGACTTGATAAAAGTTTGTTTTTATATATATATTTTCTCTAATGTGTTTTATTTGTCTCCATCAAGTGCATCTCTATCAGGGTGCCACGTAGCTACGGGTCACTTTTGTACATACAGAATGACAAAACAGCTGCCTTTTCTTTTATTTTATGCCTTATTTTGGCTGAATTATGAGTTCTTTCATAATGAAAAGGTCAAAACACCAACATTATTTCTCACTGCAAATTTATCTTGAGCTTCCCTACAACCAGGTTAACAGGCGACATATATTTTTCTGGGTACAATTTAATCTAAACCAAGTATTGATCTTTTTTTTTTTAATCCTTAGCCATCTGAAGTAATGTTGGGGAGCTGATGTACCAGTCAACCGCTCACATTAAACAGCTGCTTTAAAAGTAGTTTCTTTGCAATCAAGACTCACTCCACACAAAGATTGAAAACAGACTCAATTGTGCCGATGCAACTTTTTTTTATATTGAAGCCTCAAGTAGGTAGAAGAACAAAGGAGTGACATAAAAATCCTCTTGTATTCTCATTAGCACACAAAAGGCATCTCATAAAGGCCGACCTTCACACCATGAACAGGGAACCTGCTGTTTTAAAGTCAAGTCTTTATGCCAGATAAGCAGTAGTGCATTTTAATCCTCTCTCTGCTGAGTGGGGCATCTGGTTAAATAACTGCCTTTTCACCTTTTTTCTTTGTAGTGAGGATTTCTGTTATGGCTGCGCTTCCCTCTGCAGATCCCCAAGACTTCAGATCCACCCTTTGTATAGGCACATTGTGTCACGCTTAAGCTCCTGATCCGAATAGCCTTCGCAGGCTAAGGCAGCATATTCCTGCACGTGGTTTTAATCACTTCTTATTTCCGGTGAGTTCAGATTAGGAAAACTTTTTTTTCAATACTTCTGTTTCCATCTGATGTTTACAAAAGCTGCCTTCTGGTCACTTATGGTAGAATCTCAAAACCAATTACATTTTCTTTTTTTATTTTTGCCTCCTCAGTGAGCGGATGCAGTTTCCAATGTTTTCTTACTCCTTACTTGGAATCTATGTTCCCAAGGCAACAAGGCATCAAGGAATTTGCTTTCAATTTCCACTAAAAACCATTGTAGTCTTACCACTTCAGCCACAATAATTACTTAGCAAAGTTTTTCAGAGCACACTGACATGGTGGAAACATGTACAGAAGGGCTTGGATAAAACTGTTTAAATATTCCTAACTTGTACACTGCTCCCTGATACAAAGAGTGCGCCCTATAAATATGCATCAGCTGATCTTCCTGGTAGGCAGCAAGTCCAATCAAAGTGTCATGTCTCTGTGTCACATCTGTAAGATCACAGGACGTGTCAGTCTGCAGCGGTGTCAGTGTTGCTGACTTTGGTGATGGTGTGGTGATCTCCCTTAGGCGGGGGATTCTCAGTCAGGATGGATAACCGAGTCTCAGAAATGATGCAAACTAGTCTTACCAACAGGCAAGGAATAAAAAACCGTTGAGAACAGAAAACAGCTAATTTATTTTAGTATTTATACATACACCATCAGCCATACTTGGCTGCATCCCCTTAAAGTTGCACTACACTCACTGGCCTCTTTATTAGGTATATCTTGCTAGTACCAGGTTGGACCCACTTTTGTCTTCAGAACTACCTTAACCCCTCGTGGCACAGATTCAACTAGCTACTGGAAACATTCCTCAGAGTGTCTGGTCCACATTGATATGATAGCATCATGCAGTTGCTGCAGATTTGTCGGCTGCACATCCATGATGCGAATGTCCTGTTCCACCACATCCCAAAGCTGCTCTATTTGATTGAGATCTGGTGACAGTGGAGGCCATTCGAGTCCAGTGAACTCACTGTTCAAGAAACCAGTCTGAGATGATTCACACTTTATGACATGGTGCGTTATCCTGCTGGAAGTAGCCATCAGAAGATGGGAACACTGTGGTCATAAAGGGACGGACATGGTCAGCAATAATACTCAGATAGGCTGTGGCGTTGACACGATGCTCAATTGGTACTAATGGGCCAGTGGTGCAATGGTGTGGGAAAATATTCCCCACACCACTGCACTTACCACTAGCCTGAACCGTTGATGCAAGGCAAAATGGATCCAAGCTTTCATGTTTCAAATTCTGACCCTACCACCTGAATGTCGCAGCAGAAATCGAGACTCATCAGACCAGGTAACGTTTTTCTAATCTTTTATTGTCCAATTATGGTGAGCCTGTGAACTGTAGCCTCAGTTTCCTGTTCTTAGCTGACAGGAGCAGCACCCAGTGTGGTCTTCTGCTGCTATAGCCCATCTGCCTCAAGGTTTGACGTGTTGTATGTTCAGAGATGCTCTTCAGCACACCTCGGTTGTAACCAGTGGTTATTTGAGTTACTGTTGCCGTTCTATCAGCTCGAACCAGTCTGGCCATTCTCCTGTGATCTCTGGCATCAAAAAGGTCTGCAGAACTGCCGCTAACTGGATATGTTCTCTTTGTCAGACCATTCTCTGAAAACCCTAGAGATGGATGGTTGTGCATGAAAATCCCAGTAGATCAGCAGTTTCTGAAATACTCAGAAAAGCCCATCTGGCACCAACAAGAACCATGCCACATTCAAAGTCACTTAAATCACCTTTCTTCCCCATTCTGATGCTCGATTTTAACTGCAGCAGATCATCTTGGCCATGTCTACATCCCTAAATGCATTGAGTTGCTGCCATGTGATTGGATGATTCGACATTTGCGTTAATGAGCAGTTGGACATGTGTACCTAATAAAGTGGCCGATGAGTGTAAGTTACAACAGCAACTCATTTCCCTTTGAAATTACCAAAGTATTTTTGAATTAAATTGTACTGAATTTACTTAAGTTTATGTACTTTTGAAAACCATATATCATTTCCCTTCCACTACGCTATTACGCACTACTTTCTTTCACATAAAATACAAATGAAATACATTGAAGTTTGTGGTAGCAATGAAACAAACTGAGAAGGTTTGAGAGGTATAAATAAGTTTGGCATTCAAAGCATCTATCAGGCTGTATGACTATTAAGCTACAGGCTGTTTCAAAGTACAGAGTGATATACAGCTGGACGAGCTGAAGGAAAAAACAACACTGGGGATATCTATATCATTAATGAAAGTGCAGACTGGGCCAGGGGAGAGGTCATACTATACTACCAGCTTCCATCGAAAGGACACAAGGTGACTGATGCCATACACAGACCGAATACGTAACAAAAAGGAAAATATCTAAGAAAAAAAATCTCAAAAAATGAAGACGATACTTTCTTTAAAAAAATATGCATGTTGTTTATCTTGTGAATTTTGCATTGTTTAAGTGCCCAGAAGTATGACTTTCTTGGAATATATATGCAATTCTTTATTACAAAACTTGAGAAAGGGTCCCAGCTAAATAAGGTTTTACACTGCAAGCAAAAATTATGCCAAGGTAAAGCCTATGTGTTTGCTTCAATTTACAGTTTCAACCTATACAGATTTCCTAGCTTGTTTATCAGCCACAGTTTGGGAATTGCTGTGGAAATTTGTAGGACTCTACAAAGTTTTTCTTTGCAGAACCCTTGGAGACACGATGTTGAGAAAGCATTTCAATGAATGAGTGAAAAAAACAACACAAAAGTACAGTAAGTAGGGTTTTTACGCTGAGTGAAAAACTACTTGTTAATTGTTTCCTGCAGTTTGTAACCTATTTCTGTCATGAAGTCACTTGAGAAGAATTAGGACACCTTATAAAAGTATGAGCTTTTTTATAGAATTATGCCACTTACGGTGTAACACAGAGTAGCTGTGTTATTTTTATTCAGATTTTGTCTCTTTTTAAACTTTCATTCCTGCGTTTCTGGCAGAAAATGTGCTTTTTTGGACCACTGTTCTCTGTGGTTTTGGATGCTTTGCAGCTGGATGAATTTTTGTTCAGTCTTTTAATACTTTATTCATTTGTTATGATGCATAACCATAGCAACAAGGTGGTTTACAACAGTGAACAGCTGATTAACATTACAAAAATATTACCACAACAGAAACCACAAATCCCAAAGGAATTGAAAAGGAGCAAAGAAGGAGGAAGTGCAAGCCATCAATCATAATGGCAAAATAAAACTATCAGCTTATCATAAGAGAGATCATGCTTGGCATAAACCAAATGCAACGTTCCAAAACGTCATGACAACTGCAGCAAACAATTTATATATTGATCCTTTGCAACTAGTCACTTATTCGAAGTGCAATGATGGACGCCGGAAATGAGGATCTAGATTATTGAACTGAGCGACTGAAATTGTTTTTGTCAGTTTATTTGTGGTTTCTACTTGTTAGCGTCGAGCTAATTTGTCTTTGAACGTAACACACCCGTTTGGGGCTCGTAGAGGGCGATATTTACAGAAGCTTGAAACAGCTAGCTTAGAAACCGACTCGTACCTCCTCCCTCCTAACGTGTTGATCAAATTACCGACTTTGCCTGAATTCACCACATGATTTATGTCACCATGTCGTAAACAGCGTTTCCCCTTAAATCGGAACAGACATAAAAAGGTACAAAAGACGCGATGCTAACCAGTTTTTCCCTATGCTAGGCTACATGACGGTGGGACACTGTTTCCATGGTTACGGATAGACGCGTAACCATGGAAACAGGTTATATATCATATATATGTGATATATTTCATACTTACTTATAAAGTATATGAACGTTAATTTTCTTACCTTGTAAAAAGTGTACGCTGTAAATCCGCGATTACACCGAGGGCTGCCAGTCATTATGATTAACGGCTGCTATCCATCACCGATGCCTCTTTCCTCGTTAAAAGTTATAAAATAAAATGATAAGTTTGGTTTCTATCCTTGTCTGTTTCTGCAGCCGACAGCGCAGCATCCTATGACCATTTTTACTGCGAAATCAACAAAATAAAAGCGACATTAGGCTGGCTTTACACGAACCCGTTGGCTGTTTTCACGACCGTCATGGCGGAGCGGGGGGAATTTTTATAAGTGACGTCACTTCCGGAGATTCAATAGTGATCCTTTGCTCAACCAACAGAAGACGCTCCTTCCTGACAGACATGAAAAGGCAAAGAAAATATTGAGCAAACGCAAACTTTGTGACACGCTTAATAGCATTTTTAACTTGGCTGACCGCTAGAGGGGGCTCCAAGTTAACGCTGTCCTGTGGGAACTCTGGGTCTGTTTTGATACGTTTTGCCTGGGAAAACAGATTGTATTGACTGACCAGTGTGGGACACCATCACAATCCTAACAAAGAACGAACAGGTTTATTACCGGTAGCATTTTTTTAATTTGAATATAGATGGATTGGTACTCAACATCAAGAAATGCTTAACGCTTTGTGATGTATTTTGGCATTAAAAATAGAAAAATTGTCGAACCACCCCTTGTTATCACAGGTAACATCTAATGACTAATTGGTGACCCTATGTAAGCACAATTGCAGTTGCTAATTCAATGAGCTAGGATGCACAACCACAAAATCAGCTCTGAAGCACAACCTCAGAAGAGTGAATGTACCAAACAGAATAATGGTTTAGGTTGAGTGACAAAGTGGGTCACATCCTTAGAGAACTTAACAGGATCATATTCACATTCATGCATCCTGGACTCCACTAATGCACTCTGTTGAGTGGAAATAAAGACTCCTTACTCAAAAACAGTCCACTCTCCTTTACCATGCACAAAATTACACAACGGTACTCCCCTTTTATATGGGAGGTATATGAACACAGCATAATTGTGTGGATCTCGGAAAGCATTTTGAAAGTGTACGGAAAGATGTGCAGCACATTATTTGGACTGAACATAATGAAAACACGTGAGGAAATCTAATTACTATTTAAAAGCAACATCCACTTCAGTGATAATGATGAAATGCATCTCTCTGAAAAGAAAAAGCATAAATCTTTAACTAAAAGAGCAAAATCTAAAAAGGTACATGCTTTGTACAGATAACACATTTCAAATTCAAAAATACTTGTGTGACTTATTTGTATTTGCATAGAAAATGTTTGCCAATTCTTTCTGTTGATTTACATTAAATATACAATAATAGAAAAATTGCATGTTTCAAACACTGAGAACCCAAATACATCCTTTCAAAACATACTGAGAAGCTTCAGGCTGTAGCTCACAGACCAGCTACAGTTCACCATTTCTTGAGATAAAATTTTTTTACTAAGACTCGAGTCTCAGACCAGGAGTCCAAGTCAAGTCTCAAATCTTTAAACCACAAGTCTAAGTTGAATCTGGAGTATTTTCTTTTATTCAATTAAGTTAACTTAATTTGAGTTTTGAACTCGAGTGGCCTGCTTTTTGAGAAAACAAATTTTGAGTTTTTATTAGAGGTAACTAAGACACAGTTGAACATTTTATATTTTTACTACATTATGAATCTAAATGAGTTTCTCTATTTAAACTGAACAACTGAAACAAAAAAAAATCTTCATTTTTATCCACAATTCAAGCGATACTTGCACTTTAGAAATTACAACCATTAGAATATTATCAATAGTGGACATTTTAAAATAAAGAATTTGTCGAGAATGTCACTCTTAAGGCCATGCTGTTTTGGATGAGTAAGAAATATGTTTAAAAAATGAGGGACTGCCTTATAAAAGTGAACTACATCAATCCATCTTGCTTGACAGAAAAGATTTAATTCACATGTCCGCTGAAGTTCTTCGATGTCAGTAGAGGGGATTAGTCCAGAAAAAGGTAAAGTTTGTGGGGCTAAGTGGATGTATCCTGGACACAATGTCCTTTGGTGCCTGTTGTGAAGGACATTAGCCACTTCCTGACTACCCAATCAATCAGCCTCCTGCATGGAGAGGGAGCTTCCTTGCCCCTGTCACAACAAGTGATTGCTTTGGCTGCAACAGCAGTGGAACGTAAAGCTCCCAGCAGCTCATAATCGTCCTTACCTGACAAAAACCATCTCGGCAGATGAAGGCATGGAGCTGAATGAAGAAGATGTGTTAAAGGCCAATAATTTTTCTCTCTCTTTTTTCATTCTGCAGATTAATGAGAAAGCATGCAGTCTGAAATTCAAATCATCTGATAGGAATGTGAAATTCATGCAGTGATGGGGTCATTTTATTCATCCTTATTTTTACTTTAGAAGTTGTAACTCTATGGTATGAACTAAATCACAAATAATATATATATGATCTATTTACTTTGACTAAAACCCCCCAATAAGGGCCAATTAGTATAAATTTCTTGCAACGCAGAGTGAATAGCGTATAACATCAGTCAGCAATGGTACCGCATATTTAATCACCGGTTAAGTTAACCCAGAATCCAGAGTATAACCTATGTAACATTTTAGAGCTCATACATTAAAACAGAGTCTTAAGTAATACTTACTGTTTTGAATTAGGTGGGTTTTTAGAAAAGATCATCTCTTTTCTAAAAGAATCAATACGGCATTTTCCAAAAGTATTCTCACCTCTTGACCCTTTCACATTTTGTATTGTTGTAATTACCGACTACAAAAGACCCATGTTAAAACATAT
>NW_006800198.1:729146-735473 GCF_000485575.1 Poecilia formosa | reverse complement strand
TAGCGGTGAAAAGCTGGTAGTGGTGTTTCTCTAAAGGTTTACTGCTGGAAAAACCATGAGGTTTTCAGTGGGGTTCAGTGCAGTGGGCTCTTCATTTTTTCCAGAGATGCACATTTTCACCAGTTCCACAAAAGGTAAATTCTTAACCCGTTTGTAATTTAGTAATAATCCAGCTATAATGTTACAGAGTCTTGTAAAGTCTTTGCCTGAAGAGCATTTCCTCCGCTGAATGCTTGAGGTGTCTGACACGACATTAGACTTGGTTCTGTCTTCAGCCTTCACTGCTTCTGGTAACAGGTTCTGGCAGTGTTTCAGATTGAGATGGTATGTGACACTCTGCTGCTGGTGAGAGGAACTTGCATACTCTATGTCCTTGCATGCTGTTGCTGCAATGCACATATGAATTTGTCTCCCTAAGGGAAGTTGTGCTGAAAAGAAATGGAAAAAGACAAGCTTGCCTTTCATTTGAATAACATGTAAACACAGCTGAGGAGTGGAAAGTGTAAATCTGTCCACTTAAAGTTATTTGTTTATTTAAATTAGTTTATGAAACTCATGTAATCTCAACACTCAAGTCTGATTCATCTTCAGTTTCATCTAGTTTTATCCAAATTTAGTTTGGATGTGTCCAAAAACTTCACAAAGTTGATTGGATGAGCTAACCAAGCCTGATTTTCAACATCTTTGTCCAGACAATGGATGACTGGTGATTTGATAGAATCACATGTAAATACATACTGTATCCAGAAACAGCAGTTCTGGTCACTGAAGACTGACACACTATTTTAAGAAAAATGTCACATTTATTTACTTTAAAAAATCTGTGGCAAATGATGCCGAAGGTAGTCATCACAACTGCTTAAGACCCCTTTGAAATATTTTATAGCAGGCATTTACCCAAATGTAAATGCATGCTATTTACATTAGTGTAAATGTAAATGCTGTAAATGCAGCATATTGACTCTTTTGTTCTTTGTGAGGGCAAACATGCTTGAGGTAAAAACATTATAAATAATAATAAAAAAAAACACCCAGCAATTTTTGGCAACAAGTTAATGTTTTAGGTGTCTGGAAAACAAGCCGTTTCAAAAACCTCACAATTGTAAAGTCACATTTCAAGGGCACTACACTGTTACCTGGCAACCCTGGTCAAGCACAGCCCCATTACCAAGCCCCATTACCAGCTGACCAAACATGCTCCAGCATATTTGGTCAGCTGGTTTTACCACTGCATGCACTGTATAATGGCTGCTGGAAAAAACAAGAGTTTGGTTGTTGACTTATTGTTCTGAGACCGGTTGCTGCATTCTTATTGATTGTGCAGGAGGCTCTACTTCTGCTATTCAGAGATGTACGGTTGTATAATTGTGCATATTTCTGCAGCCATTTTTACATGTGAGTGTAAATATTGAATTGGGCCAGAAGCATCTTATCTGGATTTTTAAAGGAGCTCAAAATAGGCAGAACTGACCAGTGTAAAATATTATTATATAAGAATGATTTTGTGCAAAAAATGTAATGAACATATTTTGTACAGCGCATAGACCTACCCCAACCTTTAAGATAAGTTTACCCTGCCTCAGGATTTTGTGGGGTTAACTGTTCAGACGCAGTCAGACAAGCGTGTGCATCAGTGCATGTGCATAATGGAGAGTGTGAAGTTTTTCAGCCCAGGCATGTGATGAAATCCAATTGTTTGAGTCCAGAGCAGCTGTGAGGCACAATGCTCATAGATCATGATGCCAGTCATGCATCAGCCAGATGATCTAGCTCCACCTGTTCAGATATCATCTTCGTTACCTTTGTTTCTGGCTCTTTTTTTTTTTAAATGAATGTGCACTGAAAACAACAAAAAGTAAAATGCTTATCCTGAGCAACCTAAACCCTATAGTGTTGAAAAATAAAAAATAGACTTAAAATAAATTCAGCTTTTACTGAAACGCTGAAAGTTTTTACTAGTTATTTTAGAAACTCCACTAAACGTTTAATATTTTTATTGCGACAGTTATTGTCCTCCTATCTCTTTCTCTGTCTTTCTCAGTTTCTATGCCAGTTTTTCTTTAGAACTTTCAAAGAACTTTTAATTGACACTCCATGACATTTTGTTTCCCTGGGGAACAGATTTGACAGGACACAGTGGGCCATTCTTTTAGCCACTGGCCACAACGCTGGACAAGTACCCGTATTTATCCTGTCACCATGCATCAGGAGCACGCAGAAAATCTCCAAAGCTCGCTGCAGCAAAGTGTGGCATCTTGGGGTCACTAAGATGCTATCTACGTGCCGACCGGCTGTTTGGGAGTGATACCTGAAAAAAATCTTTTCTGCCCAGGGTCTCTGCAGGATCTTAAAAAGTTTATCTATGCAGTGGGGGTTGCACTCTGGACAAGTCACCATTTACTCCTAACGGTGTTAAATTGTATCTTAAATTTTGTGCTTGTTCATTCCATCATTTTTTATTTCTTAAAATAAATTCATTTCTTTTCCTGAAACAATTGTTTTACAGCATGTTGAGACGATTAAACGCCCCCAAATTTGGGTTGAAAATTGTAACTGCCATGTATTTCGCCACTAATGGAAAGAAGTCAATTCAATTAGGTGACCTAAGTGTAAAATCACTTAAGTTACAAATCAAAGTAAACCAAATGTTACATATAGTGTCCTTCTTTTATGTGCATTAAATATGATTTATTCAGTTTCTGTAATTTATGCTAGTGTTAATTTAAATAATAATGGCCCTGAAAGGTCCTAAAGAGTCTTGCATTAAACTTACCAAACACACTGCCTGTGTAACCAAGACAAACAGAAATATGTGAGTTTGCTAGATGGTATTTGAACAAAGTTTGTTTTATTGGCAATAGACCCTGCAGGTTCTCCTTGGCATGAAACAGATGCTCAACATGTGGAAAAGCGCCTCAAGCCCATGACAAAGTGGACAACCTTTTTAGTAATATTTATAATGAAAAACATTGTAGTTAAGAGTCAGTGGAGAGTTCTGCTACCAGGTGTTGAATAAAGGCAAACATGATCTCCAGCGACATCAACAGTGGAAACTTTACTGAATGTTTTGTGGCAACTGCATTGTGTGTAGCTGAAGGTATAGAACTGAAGCTGTCAAATTCTCTCAAGATGTTTGGCATAATTTATAATATCTTAGCCTGATGGCTTTTTCTAGAAAACTGAAAATGGAAAGTCAGTGGGTCTTTCAGGAGGATAACAATCCAAAGTTAAACACAAATAGTTCCCAAAACGTAAAACCAACCTAAATGTTTCTGACGCTCCTTAGAACTAAGTCCTGTAGCCGTTGGGGAGCAGAAGAACCTAGAATGAACCTGAGAATTTATGCAAAGAGGAATGATCAAAGATGTCTCACTCTGTTAGCTCCAAAATGTTACGTCTGAGTAAGTACCGACATTTTTACAAAGTGTGGTTATGTAAAGTATGTCAACAATAATAAAAAAAAATATCTAAATTTCATGCTCCTATCATAAGAACAATCTTATGAATATTTCCTAAACATATTCACCAGGAGTGCCAACAAACGTAATTGGCACTGTCCCAACAAACCCCTAATTTTTAAATTACAGCCATGTAGCGATTGAACTGTAGAAAGTTGCTTGTCCAGACGCGGTGTAAGTCCCGGCTCCTCAAATGACCTCTGGCTGTAATGTGCTGGTAAATAGCCCCTGTGGACATGAGAAGCAGGCAGTTCGGGCTGCTGTGATGGCAGCACAGAGCAGCAGACAGGGAAACAAAAGAACAGTTACAAAGTGAGAGTGGGTGCTTTTAGTGCTATTTCTGTCCTTTTTGAATCCAGGTGAGTGATGTGAAGCTGTTGCTTGTCTGTTCTACTCAGCCTCAGGCACCACTCTCTCCTTTCTCTTTCTTTTTAACACTGAATTGTCAAATGGGGCCTTGCTGTTGGAAGCCGAAGCTTTCTGCTTCAAAATTTCAGGGAATAATTTCCAAAAATATTCTGGGTAAGTGGGAAAATAAGACTAGGCCTTTTTGGGGTGGGAGGGAGAGGGGAAATAATCCTATTTAAATTCACATTTATCCAGTTCCACTCTAACTATTTGTAAAAGTACTACTAAACATTTAAAGAAGTACTTTGTGGCAGTAATCTGACAGTTTGAGCAAGCTTCCAATTATTTAATTTTGTTGTTGTGTACAGTGCCTGCTGCATAAGTACAGCTAAAAGCGCACCCTGAAGGTTTCCTGAAATCACCCTGAGATTTTATTTCTTATTTCAGGCCATAATGGGTAATGCCAGGTTCGCTGAAAGGAGAGTTTTCCTGTATGCTTGTATCGGTCTTAATGAAAAGCAGAGCCGAAATGAGTTTTGGAAAGAAACTGTGTCGTGTTTTTGTTGTTCACCAGTGCATGTTGTACAGAAACATGACTGCGATCCAGATAACCTTTCCTACATATCAGATGTGAAACCCTCTTTCATCAGCGGAGCGGCAGTGGAAGCCGCGTGTCTCCGCAGATGACTCTGAATCCCTGCGACGATAGGTGGACAGGAAGATCAAGAATAAAACAACCTGGCCTGGAGGTAATATGTCCTCCGAGGCTGTAATATAATGGTCCAGATCGCAGCTTTGATAGATTGTCCCTTGAACGTCTGTAAAGAAAATTCCCCCAGTGCACAATTTTCATTTCTAAGTGCAAACAAAGCTGAGATGGGCTGCCAGTTTATTTGTTTCCCGTTTGTTCACCGCTCCCTTTGGGTAATAGTTTGCTGAGCTGTGTCATTGAATAAAACAGACAAACATTTAGGCTGAGAGCTGCCCTGACTGTAAAACAGTCTGTGAAACCGGCTCTATTGATTTTTGTGTCCCAGACACACAAATACAGTTGCAGGCTGGAGCAGCGTCTCGGCTTTCCATCGCCATGCTGAATGATAGCCTCTCTGCTAACAGGGCTGAGCTCTACATACGTGGTCAGTTAAATCAGCTGCACATTGTTGTCTGCTCACACTTGGCTCCAGTGGTTACAGTATTTGACAAATGGACTGATGGTATCTCAACTATTCTTGAACTTCAATAAAAAGCAATTCGGTGGGACTTTTCGGTATTTATAAATGTCAACTTCAGTAGAAGCTAAGGTCGCCCACAGCAAAGGCTTTCTAATTAAAGGTCAGCATTTCTGATGGTTCTTTTTCAGACTAGTTTTGTGTTTTTCCCCCCTCTCATACCGTAGAAAAAGGCAAAAAAGACATTTGGAAAAAACTCTGTGTAGGGAAAATGTTAAAGTTATCTCCAACTCTATATTGGAGAAAACTTCCCAAATTCTCCAAATGAAAGAGGGAATCTAGAGGAGCTACTCCAGTCTGGATGAATATATTTCATTTTCCTGAACATTTCTGTTTTCAAACAACCTCAAAAACTTCTGTCAGAAACAACTTTTTCAGGTTTTCAGGTCCTTATTTTTTCCAGGGGACTTTTTCCCAGTAAATAAGCAGCTAAAGGTGTCTTGCTGTCAACCATAACTACTGCAGTGACTGCTAGAAAGACTCCACCACTTTGTATGGAATATTGTTACTGCTGGTTTTTCACATTTTCACACTTTATAGCCACAAACGTCAATTTTATCCGAGGTATTTTTATGTGAGTGACCCAGAAAAGTAGAGCGCAATTTTAAAGTAGAAGGGAAATGATACATGCTTTTGTAAAATCAGGAGTGTGGGGTGCATTTCAGTCCCCTCTGTGTCAGTAATAATATAGAACCGCCTTACACTGCAGTTACAGCTTTTGAGGTATGACTTTTCCAGCTTCTCACAATACAGACTGGATTAACTCAAATGCAGTAAGATCCAAAGGAAAGAAAATGTAAATTTCAAGTCGTGTTGGACTTTGACTGGGCCATTCTAACACAAATATACGTGGAGTCCTTTATGCATGCTTGTTTAGATTGCAGCATTGTAGTCGTACTGGAAAGTGAATCTCTGCCCCGGTCCCAACCGTTCTGCTGCCTCTAACAGATTTTCCAGTTGGATTAGCCTGTATTTAGCTCCATCCATAAATCCCATCATCATGTTGTGGAAAAGGATATCCACCTGTAAGCCAAAGTACCAGGGGAAGAAAATCCCTAAAAAAAATGTAATATGCAATTATCCAATTATACTTGTTTGTCAAATTAACAATAGCTTTTAAAGTAACATAATGTAAGCAGGCATAAAACCATAACCTCACATTTCTGCATTAAAATGCTTTTTATTGGACTGCTGTAATATCATCATTTTACATTTTTTCGTTTTCATTAGAAGTATGCAGAACGTCTTCATAAATAACTGAAAGGCTTGAAAACATCACTCTGTGTGTAATT
>NW_006800198.1:695157-728838 GCF_000485575.1 Poecilia formosa | reverse complement strand
CTGCAAGTCAAATTTCTTGAGTTATTTTATAATAACAAAATGCAACATATGTGACTGTGCAATAAATTAGTGCTATGTGCCTGTAAAATACATAATAAAACCCTTTTAACAGAACTTGTCTTACTCAAATACCCCCAGATTTCTTTTAAATTGTGACTTTAAATACATTTTGCTCATTTAAAACTAATTCTTGGTGTTGATTGAATGAACAGTTCTCCTCAGATGTCGGACATTTCGTTTCACAGTATCACAAATTAGAGCCACAATGTTCCCATCTTCACAGGTGTTTCATGATGTTTATAAAAATCTGTGAGGTCACAGTGATATCGCAGGGCCTTTCATTATGATGGAGGTGCAATCGACCCAAAGAAAAGGAAAGAAATAAAATCTGCCAACATAAAAACACCTAAAGTTTAGATTATATCAATGATTTTCAGAGAAATAAATTATATTTTAAAACAATATCCTGATGGGGTAATGAAACACAAAAGATTATTTGTCCATATGGAAGAAACATGATTATTTGTACGAAGGAGTTAAACAATTGTAATCAAACAATTAGGAGTTTGGACGAAGTGTGAGGTTAATGGAAAAAAACATTTCAAGTTTGAAGATGCAATTTATATTTGCCTTTGAATAAAAAGTGATATTAGCAAGCTCTCTGAGAGGCGGCACAGAAAAGAAACACGGAGTTCGTGAGGAGGGCAACATAAACAGTTTTTGAAAAGCAGGCCTGAATCTGTGAGCTGTGTTCTGATTATCTCA
The DNA here is from genome assembly GCF_000485575.1 of Poecilia formosa. Lineage (NCBI taxonomy): Eukaryota > Metazoa > Chordata > Actinopteri > Cyprinodontiformes > Poeciliidae > Poecilia > Poecilia formosa. Next base: position 728,073 of record NW_006800198.1, on the reverse strand, counting down.
ATAAAAATTTGAGGCAAAACACTGATTAATCACAATATTCATGAGATCCCAGCGACAGAGTGGGGGTGACCTTGACTCCTCTCTCAATGTGCTTTATGCAAGCCCTGGAGACATGGAATATCAAAGAGGACAAAGTCCTGCAGATGTGGGGCAGAGACATCACCCTCATCCGTCACAGACCTCTGGGCTAAACCAACTCTTGGGAAGGCTGGAAAAAACTCTCTGGTTGGTTCTGACTTCTGCTGGGCGTCTTGATTTCAAGGACTGCTTGTATCTGAGATGTCTGTGCAAAAGAAAAATTAAATTTACAAATAACATTATCTTTTAAATAATCTGAGAATAAAACAAAAAATGGCCCCCTGATTAGGGAAGTTCAGATTAATCAGTAATAATTAATGCGATTCTTCCTCTGTAGTTTTTACAATTCAGCCAATCAAGCCTCAGCCAATCAGGATGTTTGTTTGGGACAGACAATCAGTGGTTCAGTGTGGGGTTTAGTTAAAAAAATTAACTGGTCTTATAAAGAAAACAAAGAAGGGACGGTTTAAATCCTCTTTGTGACTGAAAACCAAGAAGCTGAAAAATGAAAATGGGAGGGAAAATAATAAAAGTAGAGACAGGATTCACTACAGGGCTTAATGTTAAGAAAAAGGAGAAAAAAAAAATCCTGAGCCTGAAACTTTTTCATGGTGGTGGTAGAAATGAAATCATAACATAGTGTTGCACATTTATTAAAAATGGCCTTTGAGAAGTGCAGAAATTTGCTTCTAACACAACAAACAAGCAAACTTCAAGTGACAGGGACTTAAATGAGGCTCCAATGTATTTGAAGTCAAAGAAAAATTTTACATATCTGTGCCCCGAAGTGGAGCCTTCCAGCTAAGAAGAACTCAAACGCACTCAGACATTTCAGTCATTGGCAAGAAATTTATAATAGTCAACATCACAACATAAAGGGAGTAGTTACACAGAGGTGGACTTAATAATAATAATAATAATAATAATAATAATAATAATAAAAACACTATTTTGCTTATTTAAATATTCTGGATTATAAATAAAGTCCAAAATCACTTCTTTCCACAGTTTTGAAAATAAATGGTTGGTAGTTTTGGTCTAGAGCAGGGGAGTCAAACTCAGTTTCATTTTGGGCAAAACTCTGAATGCTCTTAAAGGGCCAGTTGTGCCAGAGTGTATTGATAAAACCCATTTAGCTGTTAAGATGATAATAAACAGCAGTCCCTCCAGGATTCTGTGCTTTGTTTTTTGTGGCTTTTTGTAATCACAATCACAGATTTTGTGGTGCTAATTCAGAAATATTTATAAGAAATTATGATGATATTCGCGCAAACATATGAGGTTGAATGTGGCATTTTATTACTTGGCAAATAAATCACGGACTATATCTTGACACCACATAAGGCTGAGACAGCAGTAAATCAAACCCAACGTTTTTGACCAACTTAACAAAAAGTGCCGTAAAATGTGGGGATCTGTTGATTTTGTGGGAATTTTGAGGACTTGTGTAAAACTGGAGGGACTTTCTGATGTCATTTGAAGTCTAAAGGGCCACATAAAAAGCTATGGCGGGCCAGATTTGGCCCCCGAGCCTGCAGTTTGATACATGTGGTGAAGAGAATTGAGTGGTCCAAAAGACGTTGTTGCAGATTTATTGTGATTAAGGCAAAAGGGCTGCAGCAGCAAAGGGAGCCAAGAATCTATTTACTGAACTTATTGGTCTGGCGGTTGTTTTGGTTGACTCTGTTGATGATTATCCGTCTACTTTGTACCATTTTACATCTTTCCCAGCAAAAGTGCTTTATTTTTTTAATCACTAAAAATGGTTTGATACATGTTTAATTGTTGATAAAATGCAACATTTTGATGAGCTGAGTGACCAAGATGAGATCGTCCTGCCTTTGTCTGGTTTTGCTATAAAGAGCACTATAAACAGCATGTGCAATACAAATTAGTTTAGACTTCCTTCAGGCAGCACATGGTATGATTTGTGTTGAACTAACCATTCACAGCATGTCCCAGTTTGGAGTCGCATGGCGTCACATTAAGAATGTTATTAATAGGGAGTGTTACTCATTTAATCCATCTCCTCTGTTCTGTGCTGTCTCCCATTTCTGTCAATTTATGGCGCTCCGAGGGAGGCACCTGATGACCAGACAGACCAGCTCAGCCTTTCTCCAACTCCACGTTCTGCAGCGCCAGCACTGCCTGTCAGGGACATTTAACAAAGAATTTTGCATTATTTATGAGGCTGCCTTTGAAATGCTTTTCTTAATTATGTTCTAAATTTCTTCCTGGAGTTTGTGCATTCCACTTAAAGCCACCTCAAAACACACTCCTCGCTCAGCAATGGGAGCAAAAAAAGAGGCAACCTTTCCAGACTGAGTTGTGACACTGTTGCTGATTGATCATGTTTACCTCAACCACCTCGCAGCTCAAATTACAGATAAACTCATTTTAGCCAATTTACAACACTTAAAGCTGTATGGTTTCCTAGGTTTCCTTTTTTGTCCAATCACAAAGCAAAATGTCTTTCCTCACCAGCCTTTCATTCAGCCTACAAATGGCAGATTAGGTTAGTGGAGCTGGATAGATCCATTCTAAATAGCCTTGGGTTACACTAAAACAAGCAAAATAAGGCAGGAACTAAATTATCTTTGTTTGTGCCGGTGAAAGATATCATTCAAAGTCACTTTCATACAAGAAATCAGTGGCAAATCCTGTTGATTGTTCTGAAGAAGTGCTTAGCAAGGCAAAAAAAAAGAAAAAAAAACATTTTCATTTGGGCTTTAGATAAACCATCAGCTACTAAAACATACTTTTGCCAGTATCTTTTTTTAGTTGCAATTTTGTTGCCTTTTTAACATTTTAAATCATGTTAACATAATATAAACAACAAATAGCATATTGGGCTAGCCTTGTAAACAGACATATCTTGGTTTTTATAACGTATAAACACATTGAACATGTGTAAAGAAAACTATTGTCTTTTTTTAAAATAAAAGGAAAAGTCTGGCTTTTGGAAGGCAGCATACCTGCTTACATTAAGTTCAAACCAGAAGCTGTGTACTAGTTCAGTCCTTCATCTGATAACAATAAAGAATTGCACCTTTAGAAACAGATGCAATCTCTTGCTTCTACAGGCTCTAAAACTAGCTTCCTGTAACTTTTCTGACAGTCTTTCACTGGACAATATTTTGATAAAACACAGCAGTTTTGCCAAAATGGCAAATATTTCAAAATAGTTAGAAGAAATTCAGACAAGTGGGTCTAAATACCCATTAAATATAGCAATAAATCTAGAATTTTTACCCTTCTGCCATTATAAAACTTCTACCTTTACAATCTTGGTTATTTCAGGGATAAAAAAAGAGAGGCAGCCTTTCAGAGTTTGTTCTGCACCATCAATGCATCAATTAGCATCTGCCTTGGGGATGCTCTTTAACCAGTTTTTGCATTAACTAAGTTTCTATGATGATGTAAGTAAATATATTTATGCGACTGCATTTAATAATTGTAGCAACTATTATCCTTGTTTGACATGGTTTTGGTTCAATCAGGGGTCATTATTTGACAGATTTTATAAGAACCTAGCTCAGAGATCAGAATCAAAGTTAACAGAAATAGCATGTATAGTAAACAAATAATTTATACCAACACGTACTCCATCCCTGCAGACCGTCTTTCAGCCTTCTTACTGCCAAACAGCTTTCTGCTGGCTGTATAAGACACAACATGCCTCTGTTTTCACTGGTCAGCTCCCACAGGCTTGAGTAAGCCCATCATCCCAGCTTCAACAGGGGGAAGTAAACACCAAAGTCAAATGTTCGGTCCACTCATTTGAATCAGAAATTCCCTGCCTGGCACCTAAAGCCTGATACAATTTCTAGCATCTGTGTTTGCTTCCACATTCTGTGGTTCACCGCATGACAAACATCGGCACCTCCCTCGATGGCGCCGCTCGCATGTTTCCACTCAGGCTTTCAACTCAAATCTTTTTCCCCTAGCTTTGGGGGAAACTGAATAAATGTGCATCTTATTGGTTTCAGTTATGTTCAGTTTGAAGCAGTTGGAGCTGAAACCACATATTTACATACAGTGTAATACAATATATGAACTGAAACTTGTAATTATATTTCACTTGAGAGTCTGTTAATAATTTGGTCTTCAATGTGTAATTAATCAGTTTCTCAGAATAAAATGACATTAAATATGTTCTGTCTTTCCTATGATATATAAAATACATTTTTATCTACCATCTTGGTGTGATATTAAAAAATTAAATTGTATTTTCTGTTGGCTTTTTATTTAGTTGCACACAGGCTACAGCTAGAAACAGTTGTTTACAGATGTTTAACTTTCTAGGACCAGTCCTTATTATAGTTTTGCATATTAAAACGGTGTATGCTGTTGTGCACATGCGTTACAGCGCTCCTGGTGGCTGGTTTGGGAACTGCAGTTGGGTTTTTTTGTAATCACGTGGGGAGGTCAGCCATTTTTGTTTATTGGAACCAAAAAGCTGGATAGTTTCCGTTTGTATCGCCTGTGTTGGGACGTGGAGAAGCTGTAAGTTAACATTTTGGCACAGTACTGATGCATATTGTTTTTCTTAATTTTAGTTAGTAAGTTCTATAAATGATTGTGTAGTTTCATGTAGGTTAGGTAATAATCATGTAAGCCAATAATAGTATTATGGGTTAATTTTTATGTTTTTATTTACAGTTTGTTAATGAAGATGAAGACCAACAAGAAAACCGAGTCATCCAATTCTTACAATGCTCAGGACACTTTGTAAGCTACCTGTCTCTACATGTATGGGAACAGAATATATGAAGAACTATAGAGTTTTAGTACATAGTTTAATAAAAAAGGCTGTGATGCAGTTACAGCTGCAGTCCATGCTGATGTGACTGGATTTCACTCAAGAACAAAAAAGCAAGGTGCAAACACGAAGACATGTCATAAATAATTCTGATGTATGTTGGTGTTTATTTATGCAACATGTAACTGGAAACACTTGGTACATAAATATTAAGTACCAAAGCAAACATGCAGAGCTTGAAAGGCAAAAACAGCTGGGCGCCCTCATCCACCATGGACATGACATAAAAAGTAAAGCAGTTTAAAAGTAAAAGAAAATTACTGACACAGAGGGATATTTTTTTTTTCCTTTTTTAAAAAAAGATTTTAGATTATATCTCTTAGTGAAAACCTCCTCAAAGTATGCAAAGTTCTCAGAGTTTGACAGGTTGCCTTAAGGGCTTAAGTTTTCAGATGAAATGTTTAACTTTTCTACAGTAACATATAAATTCTCAAAATATACCAAAACTTCTCTGAGATCTGAACATAGCCATTGACCATGGTTGTCAGTCAGATGTAAGCAGAACCTTTCAGAGAACCTTTAATTTATTCTGCTGCCTTTCGTTCCCACAATAAATTTTAATATTAAGGCAAACTCTGCATATTTTCTGATTCTCAGAAAGCAGCATTGCGTACTAGATTGTGTGCTCCATGAAATTAAAGAAAGGTCTGCATGTCTTTCATGCTATTTTATGCTGGTCCTGGTAGACAGGACTGAAATGAGCTGCTTCTGAATATACTTAAAAAAATCTATCCCTTAAGATAATTCGCCAGCTCTACCAGCTTTGCACAAGATGTTGAAATTTTTACCTAAAGCATTTTGGCAAAATAGTTCAAGCTCAATCATATTGGATGAACAGCACTGTAAAAATATTTTTTTGTTAAGTCTTGACACAATCTTCAAGTGGGGTTAGGTCTGGATGTCACAAACATTTTTTTCTGAAAGGTTTTGACTGTATATTCAGGTTCAAGCAGCAAAAACCCTGCAAAGGCCTGTTGCAACTGCATCGCTTCTTCCTATGCTGTGCTCCAGTTGCCTCAGAAATCAGAACTCATCCCAGGTAACAGCGTTAGAGTCAGCATAGTCGGAGAAGATGGGATTTCAGCATGGTGACACCCCCTGAGAACAGAAAGTGTAATGTTTTGATCACATGTCAGAATGTTTACACGTGACCCGTGTGACCTAATCAACACCACAGTTTGCTCTGTGACAGAAGACATTTTGGTGCAACTTGGTCTCCAGTAGAAACAGCTTTCATGTGGCGGCGTGGCGAGGTCAGACGTCACGCCATGCCCATATACACCCATTAATAGAGTTGACTTCTATTCATCCCCATCTGTCTTCTCAACTTTAACCAGCTTCCATGTCACTGCTGAGTATTGGTGTGTTCAGGGTAATTTGCAGTTTTAATTTTCTGTTACAATTTGCATTTCATGTGACTCATCTGACCAAACGAACTTCTTCCAACGATACCGATTTCTGCAGCTCCTCCAGAGATACCGTGGGATTCTTAGCTGTGTTGAAGAAGATTTTAGGTTATAATATTTCTTAAGAAAGAAACTCTTTGGCTCGATCTCCTTCGATCCCAGGTTCCCCCGGTGGGCCACATGTAGCCACACAAAATCGAGTGCAGACGTCACAGAATTGCAGTTTAATCCGATAGAAGACAATGCATAAAATTACAACAGAAACTGCAGAACAACAGAGGCATACATTCATTTACCTGACATAAATGGAAAGAAGAAGGAAGAAAAGAAAGAAAGAAAAGCAAAGACGCATTTGGAGAATTGAGAGAGCAAATTTAATTAGTTACTTCTGTGTAGAAAGTTTTATAGTGAAGGCGTGTTCTTATCTTTAATTTATTCAAATAAGGCGTATCTTTGCTCATCCAACCAGGAGCTGTCTCTGACCCTCTCTCAAGCCAGAAACTCCTGCTGTGTTTACGGCTTTTCACAGATGAGTGTGAAAAGCTGGAACTTCTCCTGTATTGTTTCCCACACAGACAAAAGGCAGTTCAAACGATCCTAGCAAACCATCTGCTGTAACTACAGGTAACATAAAGGTCAATAGGCCAGAATAAGTTACTGATTTTAAGACTATAATTAGGCTATTTCAATCAAGACATGTTAAGTTTTAAAACTAGCATACTTTAAATTTATTTTCTTAACAACTGCTAAATAGTGAACTCCTCTCCTCGTCTGTCTGTTCAGATTAATGGCCATGTACTGAAATGTGTAACATTTTCAGACGATGGACTGTGCTTGGCAAAACATGGGATGTGGTTTAATAGCCTAGCTCTGCTTTGAACCTCTCTAACTTTATCTCCAGTCAGTCTGGCCTGTTTATTTCATGTGTTTTTTTTCTTATGAACTTCAACAAAACAGCTTTATATATAGAAAAGAGATCCTGTCATCTGTGAACTGTTTAATGCTTCATCACTTCACATCACAATCAGAAGGTAATATTTTACCAATAGGTCAGTGAACATGCACTCACTTAGTGGAAGCATTAATCCTTGGTTTTTCTGAAAACTGAGGAGTCCATTCACATTCTTTGCACGAGAAAGGTGATGCATAATCTATATCATCATTTTGTAATGAGGCATATTGTGACAGTGGCAAAGAAAGCACCGCAGCAGATGGTGTGATGCATCCCGCCTTTGAGGCGTGGATTTTGGATTTTCTATTAAGCACCCGTTATCCTCTGAAGGACTGTCACGTGGACCGACTGCAACCCCTCTTCCAAGATTCCTGTGCACATTTCGCACATGTTCAAAAGTGACAACATCTTAACAGCGCAGCTTACAAAAGGGGAGGGGAGACAAGCGAATCGACTCAGAGTGGGTGGTGTGAATCAGCTCTGAGGGGACAGAGATGCACATGAAGTGAAAATGTGGGAAAAAAAAAAAAAAAACAACACACACAGGGTGCAGAAGAAGTCTCCAAGAAAATGGACGTGGACAGAGAGAGAGAAAGGGACTGAGGAGATCTAAAATAACAGTGACATTGTCTCTAGACAGCACTCATTATTTCTCTATTCAGTGAGCGCAGGGCTTACTGGACACGGTTGAAATACAACTTTAGAGTACATCTGACAGCAGGAGCAGAGATGAAGCGGTGGATTTACAATGCCATACAGTATCAGAGTAATATTCAGCTCCTGTCATCACAAATCACAACATACCACGCACAAGATAAACCCCACAATTTATTCGCAGACTGGATACTTTCTATTTGATCAAAATGAGAAGTATAAAAGACAGAGGCGATTTCATTCAAAAGCTCTAATCTCAATCTGAAAACAAGGGAATAAAATCTGGTGTTGAATGATTCGTGGGCGTAGAATGTTTGCTATTCAAAGCTAATTGTTTGTCACAACCCAGCACTGTTATAATTACCAATAATTAATCTATCAATTAGTTAATTTTGCATTTTAGTAATTTAACAAACTTGCCTACTACTTTTCTTAATTTTAATACTATTTACTAAATGTTACAGCCAAACTTTAATTTTTACATTTATTTTTATTTGTGTTTATTTTTAACCCTTTCATGCATGAATTATGGTCCTTTATGTCAGGATTTTTAAATTTTTTTTTTATTTTCCTAAGGCATAAAAAAATCTTTGTAAAATTTTTATTTTATTTTATTTTATTTTTTTTAGGTGATCAATTGTAATCTTCTCCAAATACAAAGGTGCTATTTGAAAAGCACATCAGTAGTATTGTTCTTTAGGGGTTATCTGATGTCACAGTATTTTTTTTTACCTGCCAGAGTCGTCTACAGCAGAAGGAGGGACCGGGTCGGTCAGGATGCTGTTTTGTCTGTTGGCCATATTGGATTTAACAAAAATAATTTCTTGCATTTGCAGCTGATGGCCAGTAGTTGATGGTGTATTTTATGATGCATTAGTGTCCACTTCAGTGGTCTGTGTGCATTTATAACATAAAAATCCACAAGAAGCACAAGAAGATGGCTTTTAGACAGCTGTCCACTGCAGTGACCGCTATGCATGAAAGGGTTAAAGTTGCAAAAGGAAACATTTCCTGATGTTCTAGGGTTAGCCAGGCTTGTCACAATATGATCTGTCTGCTTTGTTGGTACAAAACATTGAAATTATTAAATAAATTGTTTTCTGACTATGTTGATTAAAGCTGATTAAATTTTTTTTTTTTTACTTTGCATATTTAGTGAATAATGTAAACTTTTGAATGTTGCTCTACAGAACCAGCATAGGTTATTTAGCTTACAACACGACATCTTAAGAGTAGACTTGGTAATTGTTTTCTTCTGATAGAGCTTGTCGTTTAGACAAAGAGACTGAAAACATACACTGCTATATTCAGCTGGAAAGATCAAGTTGAAGAATTATTTTTTTTATCATCTGAGTCCAAACAAATCTCAAAATCAGCAACAACAAAAAAATAGATTTAGCTTAAATTTAAGTTTTAAAATGATCAGAGTTTACAATTAAATAACAGAAAATGTGTTGTCGCCTGAGAAGGGCTGTGGACAAGAGAGGTACTCCCCATCTGATAGATTTGGAGAATTTATCATACAATCGATAAGAATTGATAAGTCAAGATGTGAGCTGATGATCGATTCCACACAAAAAAAATCAAAATATCCTTGAAATTGTTCAAGTATTGACTCAAGCAACCAGGTTTTGCTGTTTTAATTTTATGTTTGTTTCTCAATTGACAGACTTCAAATTAAGAGTGCAAAAAGTTGTAAAATGTATCGTCTTGGTCTTTATGCTTTTATTAAAAATGTGAGATTTTAACAAGGGTGTGCAAGCTTTTCTGAGATTTAAGGCGTGAAAATTATAACCCCCTCTCTTTCCATCTTAGTGACAGAAGAAGACAAGTACATGACAGAGGAGAGCGTTTCCGTCAGCGGACATGAATAAGTAAGTAGGGACAAATTTGTATGCTCAAAACGACAGACTCATATTAATCAACTAAATGACTGTGCATAAGTTGCCCTTTTAAAATCACATCTGTCCCCGGGGAAGTGTTAGCTGTTAATATTTAATACATACACGTGTAGTGTCGCAAATCAATCTGTCGCACAAATTAGTTCAAATTAATTCAATCGGTGGTCAAAAAGCCATCTGATTAACAGAGTGCTGACGCTGCTCCTCTGGAGGTTTTAAGTATGTTGTGAGGCTAATCGTGGCGCCGGTTTAAGCTCTTAGTTCACACGCCACACGCGTCAACCCGTCACATTTTGACCCCCTCTAACAGATGGGAGAAGTTGCTCTGTTTTCTGCTAGATTTAGGTCAGAAAAGGCCCCGGTGGGTGCGACAGGTTCAGGATTACTGCTGTACTGTGGGAAGCATCAGAGCGGCCCCAGGTGTTAAATAGATATTTCTAGCCGGCTTCAAGGTGGCAGCGCATCATAAATATGTATGTACCAGAGCCGCTCATGGAAAGCAATAAGACATCATCATCACAGCGATCACCCTGCTGTCACTACCCTCTGCAGGGCCCATTAATAAACACTGACAATCAGAGCCCTTGACCTACCCCTGGCATCCTCACGCTCGGAGTGAGAGGAGCATTTTGATAACTTTGATAGTCCAAAAAACCAGCTTCAGGGTTTCATTTGGAATTAAATTTGGAAAAAATGAGTTAACAGATCTATCCTTCAGTTTTTCCCCATCATTAAAATTATTAGTTGGAGCTTGTTGCAGTTTTTTCATATGATATTTAAAAGAGCATGTTGGAAAAAAGACTTGAATGAATGGACATGTGACATTGCAAAATTAGAGATAAGCAAAAATAGTGGTGTATTTTGTGGTTGTAGAGTTTCTATAGCACATTATGTAGTTTTCAAAAACAGCTCTGGAAAAGCTAGGTGCTCACTGCACTGAACCCCATTGAAAACCTCCTGGTTGTTCCACCAAACGTTGGTTTCTCTTCCTGAGTTAAAACATTAGTATTGTTGTTTCTGAATGAATACAAACTTGTTTTCTTTGTTATTTGAGGTCTGAAAGGACTGCATGTTTTTCGTTATTTTGATAAGTTCTCATTTTCTGCAAATAAATACTAAATTTTTGCCTGGAATTTCAGAGAAATGTTGTCAGTAGTTCATAGAATAAAAGAACAATGTTCATTTTACTCAAACATAAACCTGTAAAGAGTAAAAACAGAGAAGTTAATAATTTTAAGTGGTCTCTTAAGTTTTTCCAGAGCTGTGTTTTACCATCTTTGTGCTTGTTTTTACTCTATTTTGTGACACTTGGAAACACTGATTAATTTGTATATTTCCTCCTTTTTGTGGACCAACAGTTATGCCTCTTGACTCTAAGCAGTTTTTCTTTTGGGATGATGTTTTGTCTCAAGTGAAAGTTCAGATCTTTACTGAAGTTCTCATGTTATCTGGAATTAGGAGGAGATTTCAGTTTTAACTTGATTTTCCAAAACGGTAAAGCTTATAACTGCATAAAATATTGGTTTGTGCTGCTGCTCAAAGGCTGAAAATATTGTAGTTTTCCTCCATGCCATGCTGCATTGAAGAGGATCCCCAAACAAGTATTGAGGTAAAAGGATTGGGCATGTTGCCTGATATTTCTATTTAAACTACATTCTTTCAGTGATCTTAGGTCTAATTCTTGGAGATACTTAATTTTGGGTTTTCATTATCTGTTGGCTATAAAAATTAAAATTACATGCAAGAAAAGTCTTAAACTAAAAAAACCTATAATTTCATTATTAAAAATGAGTGACAAAAACATTTAACTTTCCTATGATCTTACATTTTTCAAAGATGTTCCTATAAGTATCCAAAACAAAGTATGATGTTTGAAAAAAAAAAAAGTATGTTTTGGGAAAACTTTTAAAATAATTAAATTTTCATTGGTGTGGTGTAAATTTCTTCTTAATAGTTTTTTACTAGAGCTTCTCGTGAATGAAAAATAATCACTGCATTCTTAAACTGTTTGGTTTAAAGTAAAAATAAACATCCAAAGTTTTTAATCTCTGCCTTTGCTCCTCATGGTCTCAGTACGTCTCTATGTTTGTTTTGATCACCTAACACTTCATATCAGTCAGAAATATTTGGTATAATGTTGGAGTGCCACTTCACTGCTTTTCTGTTTTACTGTAATAGATAAGTTTGAGCTTTCTATAACATGCAATTAGTCGCACAAATTTAATTGAAAGGACTAAAATAATAGAAATGTGCTGTCAACGTGACGCGTGAGAGTTGATCTTTAATGAAAATGTGCAGCAGACATTGGTGCTGACTTCAGGACAAAGGTAAGATGCACGTCTCCATTCCATGAAAACCTTCAAACTACATCTCCTTTCACTCCAGGAGAGCAAGTGTCAGCCCACGTTTAAGCAAGCAGCCTTTATCATGAGACAAGGAAGAATTTGCCTTCAGGTAATAAAAGCATCGAAGGCTTGGCCCAGAAGAGCTGCTCTCCTTCGCCTGTCTAAGAGGATTGACCTTTGTTTATTCCTGCCTCCCCTAAGACAGCTTCTGCAGCTAGTTTTGTGTCTGGGAGCTCGGGGAGTAGGAGCACACACTCCTCACGCTTAATTCACAGTCTGAACGGCGTATAAACAGGACATGAGTAGCAAAAAATATGAAATCAATGACTAACTCTTGTTGGAGTGAGTAGTATTTTAATGCAATCAAATTTTATAGGCACACGTCGCATTGCTGCGTATTCCTCTACCGATTTTTAAAAACCAGAACCGGTTATGTGCATTGTTTGTCAAACAGTTTTGCAGGTATACTGTATTAAGGTGTTAATCTTTAATAAAATTTCCAGACAGCTAAATTGCTTTTCACCCTTTACAGTCAAGTTCATAATGAAAGACAGACTTTATTTGTTGTTCCTCTCACAAAACGTCTCTGTCAGGAAAAACTGACACACTCGGCGGCATCCAGAGAGTTATTAGGTCGCACACTGGGGCTGAACAAAGTTATTGTCATGTCACCATAACAAGTGTGCTTATCGCAGAGAAGAGCTTGGACTGCAGTGCTTGGAGATCCTTGTTGTTCAAAAAGTTTTAGATTAGTGAGGAGGTAAGAAAAGTTTGCCAACCAGAGGGAGCTTTTCATTAACACCTTGTGATCAAAGTAATAAATTTAGTTGTTTTCCCGGTAGATAGTCCGCTTAACACCTTAGAGCAAGACAATTACTGGAGCCACTGAACCCAGGTAATGACTCCACATATTATCATTCTAAAAAATAAAATCACTGGTTTTGGTTTTATTGCTGGAAATCCCTGCAACGTTTAGGAGCCTGAAGCAACCTGTTCATTTGAATGAACAATGGATTACAATTAAAATTACAATGGACACCCAATGTAATTGAATAACTGAAATCCATAAAACTCTTGACATTGCCTCTAAAAATGCTTAGAACTGCCTATTTTAATAATTCACACACCAGGTAAAGCTTGAAATGCATCATTATGCCCAGTAGGAGCCATCTTTGCATCACCACAGAACCTAACATCAACAGTCTTCTTGGTTTCTGATCTTAGAGGAAAATGATTGCCACTCTTTGATTGGATGTTTTTAAATGCCAGCCAATAGAGTGTGAAGTAGCAGCAACATATCTTTTCTCTGTACTTTTTAAATACCTTAGTATGAAAAAAGTTACATATACACAAATTTTCCACGTATATTTTGAAGCTACATTCCACAGAAAGATGGGTAAAACGTTGTTTCAGTGTCAACAGCCAGAGGTCCTCTGTATCGTTACATAGCTGCCCCACGGTTAGAGTGACAGTTCTGGGCTTTTAAACAATCTGAGATTATAGCTTTATCGATCAGATTTTACAGGCTTCAGCGGCCGTCTGGACTCTGCTGTCGTAGCGGGGGAAGATTTGTTCTGACAGCCATGCAGGAGAAGGACCCGGTCAGCAGGAGCAAACAGAACAAAATGGTCCGGTTCTGGACCCCACAGTGGAAATACATGCATGAAATCCCCAAAAAAGATGAGCATGAACCCACACCTGATGATGTGAACGACCTCTGAACTGGATTGTTATGTTTTTGTCTTGTAGTTTTTCCATTAAAACTAACTGTATTCTAATTACTACTAAGGCACGTCTACTCTGAATAATGTATGTATGATGTTTTTATTCAAAAGAAGAGCTCATTCAAACTTTAAAGTTCACACATCCCACTATGGAGAAATGTCACATTCTGTAATTCATCATATCTAAGAGGTTGCTGGATGAATGCATATGTTCAGAGGGAAGAAAATCCACATGTATGGGGAATTCTTTCAATTCTCCCAAAAAAGAAATGGAAAAAACTTTGAATATAAATGGGAAGACAATTCCTTTGAGGTAGCACTCCTCTCTGGCTCCCATTACTCTCTGATTTATGGCTTCATAACTGTAATTGCTGAAGGGCAGCTGCTTCTCTGCTTGATTCAACGCCGTTTCCATTGTCAACTGCATCACCTGCTGTTCTGCTACCATCTAAACATCTTAGGTAGCCTGCTTCTGACAAATAACCTAATTCCTAACCGGGCTGCACACACAAAACATAAAAACCTTCCCATGCAATTCATCAAACATAAACCCTGGAACTTGTGTGATTCAGAGGAAAGACTAATGACATTACTGATACCTGATCCTGATAGGAGGATCCGGATGGAGGATGCAGCTTCCTGCTGAGCGCTGTCAATGTAACACATATGTACGTTTAGAGACGTCTAATAAGACCTATGTGGGGAAGTTTGCTTTACTTTGTAAAATGCTGGCAAATCAACAGCCCTCCTGCCTTAAAAAGCTTGCCTTGTTTTGCATTTCAAATGCAATCATGGATAATTCTGCTGCAATTTATTTGAGTGACAGCGAGACGGTGGAGTACTGAGCGAGAAAGAGCAGTTCATCACAGCTTCCCAATGTAAAAGATAACCCAGAAAAGCCATAACTAGTCAGTGGGATTTTTTTCCTTCTCAGTTCTGATTTGACTCTTTGAAATTAGATATTTAGACAATTCCAATATTTTTCCAGGGTTTGATTTTTATCATCAAACCAATTTATAATCACAGTGTTTATCTGCAGGTCTTAATCTGATGTTTTCGTATGTTTGTTTTGGTCGACCAGTTAAAAAAATTGACTTGCATGAGCTTTTGATCCTCACAGAAGCAGAAAAGGATTGTGAGATTGGCTTGGGAAAAAAAAAAGTTTTTTCTTTTGTAGTTTACAGCATGATTATGGAAAACAAAAACTGTGGTTCTTCCACCCTTCCACTTGCTTTGGACTTGTTAATAATTGGTTAAGTTTGAGATTTCAGTGGAAACACAAAGAGGAAGCCTGATAAAAACCAGTTGTTTGTTTGGTTCTGGATATAACAGTTCTAATTAAAGTAAAACCAAACAGTAGAGTGAAGTAGATCATAATGTCCCAAAAGTACTTTTTGCCCCAATAATGAAACAAGTAGATGCAGCTGAGTAAATGTAACATTTCTTAGACTTAACACCAATTTAGAACAAGAGCTGCAGAGCCATACTGCAGAGCTGCAGCTTTTTAATCTTCCTTGGGATTTATAGCAGGACAATTGTGTAGTGCACATGTGTCAAACTCAAGGTCCGGGGGCCAAATTCGGCCCCCAGTAACTCTTCGTGTGGCCCTCCAGGCTCTAGAGGGACATGTAAATAGAATATTCACGATTTAAATACGATTTTGTTTGTATTTGGATAGTGCCAAGTTATATCATAGTGAAAAGATGTGTAAGATTTTATTTTAAGAAGTAGTCATTGAATTTATTGGTATTTTAGCAGTTTATTAATGAGTTTTAGTATATTCTGCCACAGCTGGCCCTTTGAGGACATTCGTGATCTTGAAATGGCCCCAAATGAAAATGACATGAACTAAAAACAGTCTCCATTGTCTCTTATACATATGAAACCATGTGCACATTTCCCCTGTTAAACAAATTAGGCTGAATCATGTGTCCATATCCTCACTATGGCAGTGCCAGATATATTTTGTCTATAAATGGCCCAGTTTCCTGAAGCGCAAGATCTACTGCGTAGTAAAATTGTGATTGTTTATTAGCAGCAGTCGCAATAAAATAGGTTTTTAAATGACTATGTGTGTTTGCAATCAAAATGGAAAAGTAATGACATTCCTACCAGGGCATCAGTGATGTGATACAGGTTGCTTATTGATTCTGGAGCCACATGTCTACTCAAAAAGTGATTAGTTTCTGTATGTGTTTCTATGGGAGCAAATCAGCAGCTGTTATTGAAAGGGATGAAAGGGGGAGGGAAGTGTCGCTAAATAATAATCTTCTGTTTTATTTGCAAACATCATTGAATCCAGAAAGTCAAACTGTTATGAATCCAACTGAATATTTACTGTCTTAAATGGAAAATAACTTCATTTTTCTCCTCTTTACATTGAAACAGGACACAATCCTGAGATGTGACAATATCTGCTTAAAAGTTTGGTTGTAACTGTTTTTAGAGGGTTAGTAATGAACAGGGTTAGGGTTAAATCAGCATTTAAATAATGATGGATACATTAAAGACATGCACAAAGACTGCAGGAATTCAACAAAAGCTTTTTAAAACTTGTATAAATGAGAAGTTCGATGTTTGCCGTGGAATCAGAATGGGAAGCAAAAAATGAATCAGAAATGTGATGAATTTCTAATACAATAAATTGAATGAAAAAGTCTAAAATTAACATTCAATAGATGAGCACTACTCTAAGATTTTCCTCCATTTTTGTCATTATTGGTCCACAATAATAGGTTTCAGCAAATCTACCTTTTGCTATGATTTTATCTTGCTCTTTATCTTATTTTTATCTGTCGATCTTACAGCATGTGCTCCCCTGTTTTGACATCTGCTGAAAGGTAGGCCATCTGCTTCAACGTGACAGGTGACTTGAATAACTACATTACTTTATCTTCTTGTTGGCAGCTGTCTAAAGGTGGGATATATAAGGCAGCAAGTGGTCAGTGATTGAAGTTGATGTATTTTGGGTAAGAAATATGGGGTTTTCTGAAGCCAATGTCTTGACAGGTCAAAGTCTTTTAGTGGATTTTTTGGGACTTGTATATTATAGGAGATGATTTTTAGTTTGAGGCTCAGCCACATGTTATGAATGTTACTTCTGCTGCATGAACAGCCAGCTGTCTTACATGAAGCTTTTAAATTAGCAAAAAAATATGTAAATAATGAAAATGTCTATCAAATTTAAGAGCTTAGAATAGAATAATAGCTGTATTATTCATCAATAATTAACACCTGAAATATTCTATAAGCATTTTTGACCATTTTTTTTTCATTTGCCATTTTTAAAATACCTAAGTTTCATATCTCCCCCTGGATATTTTTGCTCATTTTAATTGTACGCAGTTCTTTAAATGTCCTGTGAGTAAATATATTTGGTCATTTATCCGTAACAACCGGAACTTTTAATATCTAGCAGGTTGTTTTCACAATTTACCGTCTATTAAAAGATTGTCTCTCAGATTAATTTCACTCCCCGCTAAGGCAAGGGTGAAATTACCGTAATAACCTGATATTGGCTGGAAAGCGCAACATCTCCCCTTTCAGAAACTGTCAGAGTTTTTCAAACTGCGCAACGTGTGGCGGACCCCTGGGCATAAATGGTTTTTCAGCCCAAGCTTTTTGGGGACAAATTGAGTTTTGTTTGCCACTTGATTAATTACACTGACAACATTTCAACCACATTAATATAATTCTTTACAAAATCATGAAATTGCCTTTTGGTTTGCAACCACATTTTCACAATGTTTATATGTTGTTTTCCTGTCTTCTGATCAAAATCTGCTACGAAGGTTTTACAGGTTCTTCAAGATTTTAGTTGTTAGGGTATATTGAAAGTATATTTTTGTCACTCCATATGTCTCCTAAAACTACTTTTCTTCAATCCAAGATGAAATCTGATTGTCTCTAAGCTGTGTCGAACATAACTTCAGTGAGAGCAGTATTTATTTTTTCTTTGAGACGTTTCCAATGGCATGTTTCCTCAGCTGTGCCTGTGACTTGTGTTACTCGGCACAGAGGGATTATTACGTGGTTATTTGATGACAACCGTACAGCATGTGAGCAAAGAACAAATCAACAAGCTCCTAACTAAAGGCATCCAGCTTTTGCAGACAACATCAAAGCAACAGAAAACAAATCTACGAGGAAGCTGGTAAGAAAAAGTAGTATCCCTGAAATAGCTGTAAAAATGATTTATCATTCTTTTCAGTTATCATAAACAAGTTTTATGAACTTTTCTTTTAAATTTGGTTTGACATATTTACAGCTACAGCTTCTAACTAATATTTGTAATGAAACATGCATGTTCTATTTGTTGTGCATAGGGAAGTACAAACATAAGAGAAGTACAGATTAGATTTTTTTTTTTCTGAAGGTAAATGCTGTAATAAATGATTTACTGATCTCCAGTGATGCAGTTTATTTTAAATATGCCGTCATCGACCCTCTTCCAAAGAGACATCCTTCTTTCTTGAACTGCTACCAATTTCAAAATTACAGTTTCTTACCATGATTACTAAGAAGTTTGTGGCTAAGCGGCTAATTACTCCTGTAGATAAATACAACATTCTTAATTGTAATCAGGATTCAGTTAACAGAAACAAATCCTGCACCTTCATCCTTATGCTGAACTTTGTCTCCACCTTTGACCACCAGGTTTTTATGTCGAGGTATTAGACAGGTGTATTATGATCTGATTTTAATTGGTTTTCTAATTAAAATCAGATCCTGTTCATGTTATGGTTAAATGTTGTGTTTGGATTTATTTCATTATGTGTTGTTTGAACACATTAGTTTAAATTTATGAATAAATGAATGAATGGAAAAGTGAATGAATGAAAATATCCTTTTTTCCCCCATTTTAAGCAGCGAAGTCTTACTTTTTATAAATCTAGGCAACATATTGATATAATGCAAACCAAGTCTTTGAAGGGTTTTCCTCCATTTTATTTTTTCATAGAGTGCACTCACCTTTCTGGCTTCAGCTCCTCAGACTCTGGAAAACTCACCATCTGAAAATGGGTAGGAGATTGTTTTTCATTATTTGGCTCCATGTGTAATGACAAAAGCTGATCACAAATACGCTGACTGGGGTCCTGTGTAACGTACTCCCTCTGAGCTTTGGGCCTCTGTGCTCACAGAATGTACCCATGAAATATTTAGTACTGAAGAAATATTAAACACAGTGAAACTGCACCCGTATTTGTGTGTAAGTGCGCTTCATACCTGCAACAACTTACATTATATGTGGAAAGAATTTTTATGGCTTAAATATCAGGTATGACCTGCAGAGCAGGAAGCCTATGCAAAGAGAATAGAGAACGGTCCGTCGCATTGAAAAGCATCGGTGAAACAAATGGCCTCAGGCTAATCCACCAGCACCAACACAGGGATAATTTTACCACTTTGATTATTACACTTTTCACTTATTCTAGATACATCTATAGGAGTCAGTACAGGCCAAAAGAAGGACATAAATTAGTGTTTAAGATTTGTATTAGATTCAGAGGTTTATGCAGCTCAAACACGAGTCCAGCTTCTGATTCCCACCTGAAAAAGGAGCGAGGTCAACCGGAGAAAACCAGCAAATAATTATGAGGTGGATATCCAGAAGGTTTTTTCTAATGCCAGTGAGAACCTTCTCCTACAGATTTGTGTGATAACTATGTAATGTACGCATGCACAAATTTCCTCTCTCTGCCTGGATATTTTTGCTTTTTTTAATTGATCTTTAAATGTCCTGTGAGTAAATATATATTTGCCCATTTATCCATAACAACCAAAACTTTCAATATCTAGCAAGTTACTTTTGCAATTTGTCATCTATTAAAAGATTGCCCCTCAGATTAATTTCACTCCCTGATGAGATGGGAGTGAAATTACAGTAATAACCAGATATTGGCTGGAAAGTGCAGCTTCTCATCTTTCAGAAACTGTTGGAGTTTGTCAGATGGCACAACGTGTGGTGGAGTTACGGTACTGCAAATATGACTGGATCGCCGGCTCTCCGTTAGGTCTGGAAGGGTTAACATGTTGCTGAAGATTTAACCAATTTCCTCCATATTCTGTCCTCATCTAAAAACCAGGATTTATATTTCCTGCACATCAATACAATAAAAAATGAAAAAGTTATTTAAAAAAGAAAATTATGGGCAACCCTGACCATCCTCTTCATGAGACTGTACTGGGAAAACAATGTCTTCAGTCAGAGGCTTCTTCAGATTCACTGTAATACAGACTGCTACAAGAGATCTTTCCTGCAAACAGCCATCAATGTAGCCACCATTGTCTTAACTATATGAGTTGCAACAACATTTCATTTCCCTTTGGGATCAATAAAATACATTTGAATCGAATTGAATAGCCATCTGCCAGTTGTGGTCTGTCTAGACGCTGTTCCACCCCAGATGGGTGGGATTTTATCTGACACCAACATGTTAGCAGAAGACTCTTTAAGCATTAAGTTGTGAGGTGGGCCCTCTACTGCTCAGACTTGTTTGTCCAGAAAATGCCACAGATGCTCACTTGGAAAGAGATTTGGAAAATCTGGGGGCCAAGTAGGCAGCTAAACCTCAGCTCCCCAACTGTTTCCTTAACCAGCTTTAGCCTCTTGGCAGGAGCCATTATTTTGCTCAAAGGGGCCAAAGCCATCTAGGAATAACACCAAAAGCTGTACATTATCTGCAGTGATGCTTAAGAAGGCAGTACAAACGCCACAATGCCTCTGCTGGGGGTAAAAGGTCAAACCATGCTATACATCTGCCTGTTGTTGGAAGTAATCAGCAGGGGCAGTTACTGGTCTGCATAAAAATGCAGTGCACTATTTATTTTGACACTTTTCTCTGAGAGCCAGCAATAACTTCCTCTTCAGTTTGAGCTACCGTGGTCTGTTGGATTTGACCTCACAGGCCAGACGTCACAGGCACTGGCTTTTACCAGGCTAGCATGCATAGCTTTCACTTTAAAACACGAGAATTGACGATAGTCCCAAAGATTACTCTAAAAACACCAAAACAGAAGAACATGGTCAGCGATGTTCAAGGAGAAAAACTAGTAAACTATTAGACTCAGGGCCGGTCCAAACCTTTCTGGGGCCCTGAGCATACTTTCATTTGAGGCCCCCTCGGCCCAACATGTCAGCACCAGATGCTTCATCATTCCTCAGCTACTCTACTGCTGTCTATGTGACATGCCGGCTATCTTTAGCAGCATTTATATCTAGCGTACATCATACTTATGTTATTATGGCTGTTAATTTTAACCTTACAGGAGAAGCAAACAAAAAATTAGAATTTGGATTTTGAAATTTGGTATTTTGATAGTTATTTTTAACTATTTGAAAGTAACGTCAACAGAAAAACATTGAATTTATAGTAAACAAGTTAAGATGTTTAATATCTTACATTTCCCCAACAGAGGCAATACAAAACAGCAGGAAGAGTTGAGTTTGATCTATTATTTGTGCATTACTCAGTGTTATTAAAACAACAGTAATGCTAGTTTGGTTGTCTTGGGGGCCCCTGGTGTTGTGGGCAGCAACACCAGGGGCTCGCCTATGCCTTGGGCCGGTTCTGATTAGACTGGTCATTTCTAGGTAATTATTTTACCTGGCAGGTCCAAACTCTGCTGTGTGCCAACATCTGGGAACACCGTTCAAATTGCATTCCCTGGATCTGACAGAGCCTCTTCCTGAATGTTAGTTTCCCTCTTTAGTTCATCCCACAGAGCCAGAGAGAGGCTGCCTAGAGTCACCTGGGCAGCCTGCTGCGTGACGAGGCAGAGCCGCCTGGAGCAACAGGTGGATGAGCTGAATTTAACTGTACCGTACATCGAGGGTAATCACTTTAAAATAAGTTTAGTTTATAATGTCTCAAAGCTCACAGCTGTGGTCAGCTTAGATTTATTGATGTTGTCCCTAGCTGCAGCTGTCCAAGGTGAGGGTGCGACCAATTACAGAGCAGCACAGTGTTTGGGGAAAAGCCAGGGAGGATTTTGTGCACCTTTTTAGGCCGCGTTGCCAGAGTGACATGAGATCAGAATCTGCTCTGACGAAGCCAGGATGGTGTTTTGATTTTCCAGTTGGAAACAGGTACATTGGATTCTTTTACTTATGCAACTTAGGAGTTTGTGGTTATTTTTAGCAGTTTATTTGCAATCAAATAGCAAAATAAGAGCTTACATATGGGCTACATGTACAGTTTTCTTTTTATTTAATCTGACAGACTTCGATTCCTGTCTAAGTTAATAGGTAATAAAGCCTGCCTCTTGCTCCAAACTCTTCTGCGTTGAGCTTCTATATCATTACAGTGACTCTTCAAAGTCAGTTTAACTTTATCATGTTGAACTTGGCTTCAGAAAATCTGAAGTTATGCAAAATGTGGTTGTTTGTTAAAAAAAGAAACTGTTTTTTATTGGGATACACGCTGCTGATACAAATGTCTGTTTAAACATAATCCATTTCACTTTTCCTCAGGATAAATGCAGATGTTGTCATTGCATAGATTTGCATAGAGTTATAAAACTAAATTTCTTGTGGAAATATCCACATAAATGAAAATAAGTCCAACCAGTAATCCTTTGTCTATACAGTAAAATCCACAGGCTGTCACAGCATGTCAGGAGGCTTAAATGACAGGCAGTCTGGTCTGTGATGAGCGAGCATATGGGTGTAGATGCGTCACTGATCATGATGTGATCAGCGATATTAAACTTTGTCAATAGACATGATCAAATTGTCTGTAAGCTGACAGACTCATTTATCATGCAGCGGCAAGTTACTACCTGTCTGCTGTGCTCCACTCATCTCAAAATTAAAAGAAATAGCATTTTAAATACATACAAATAAAACTTTACAAGCAAACCTAATTCAAACCTGCTTTTATCTTGTGTGCATTTATGCAAAGAAGTAGTTTGGTGTTTAAAAATTCATTAGTAGTATTATCATTACTTGTGCATTATTGCCTACATAACTCTGTTGTTTTGTCTGATTCCTCTAGCAAAGCAACCAGAGATAAATTTAGACATTTTTTAGTTGTTATTAGAGACTTTGAAGGCTTGTAAAAACATATTTCATTAATACCTTTCTTAATGAGTAATGGCTGCTCCAATGGGCCTCATGCAGAAATCTCTACTGGTTTTAACTCGACCCATTGCGTCCAGACTGCTAATGAATCCGATCTTTTTCAGTGAACGAACATGTGATTTTACTCTGGATGGAAATTTAAAACAGTTTTAAATTCATGAAAACTTTGCTCTCTTTGTGAAAAAATAAAAAAACAGCATTATATAGCATAGAAAGTGCTGGACTTTCAATTTTCAATCAATCAAATTTTATTTGTACAGCAGCTTTCAGCATTTCAAAGTGTTTCACATCATAAAATACAAAGTAACAGATTCTTTAAAAAAAACTGTGTATGTTTACTCCTCCACAAAAATGATTCTCAGTTTTCCTTAAAATTATGGTAGATTTTTTTTTCTTGTTCTCAAAAACATCGATTATCTGTTTTAAATTGCTAAAATGTGTCACTGCTCACCGATTCACTCGTGATCAATGAGATCATTGGGTTAATGACACTTCTCTGTACGAAATACAGCAGCAGCAAGACCACATTATGCAAAAGCTTAAATGTAAAAATAATTAGTCATAATACTAATTTATTCCACTAAAATGAAATTGTCTGCCACCAAGTATTCAGTTTGTGGTGTGGAGAGACTACCTCTTAACCCAAACCAGGTGATGCACAGCTCCAAATAAACAATACTTATCAAATAATTTACTTACACTCCTCATTTCCTAATTAGGGATGTTTACTTTGGCAATAATCATTTTCAATTTCACGCCATTTTAACTTGAAGTTAATTAAAACAAGTTTGTTCATTAGCATGGTTCCAGACCCCAGCCACTGCACCTGCACTGTAATGCAATGCAAATAGTTGGCAGGAGAAAACATAAGTGCTTTTTACATTTATGCTCAAGGAAGTCTCCAATGAAATGATCAGAATACGAAACACAAAAACAATCCATTAACACAAAACACACAAATGTCCCCACAGATGGACACATATGCAGTCATTAAATGTTCAGAATGAAGCAGGCAGTACATTGAGGCCTTCCCCCACCAAAGACATGTCAATTTCTAAGGCGTCAGAGCAAAAATGCTCATTTCTACGCTCTAATATTTCCAGACTCACCATTGCCCTGGTGTAATAGGAGCCAGACACAGGAACATTCAGGACCTTATCAACATTTTAAATGAAATACTCTCCAGAGGGCTGTGCTTGTCCCATAAAAAAAATAACCCAATTAAAAGAGGCTTGACAAATGACCTTTCTGAAGGTAAAAATAATGAGCAGAATAGTGGCTTGTAAATAATTCTGCAAAGAAACACGAAACCTAGAGGCTCTATGACAGCGTGGGTGGTGAACTCGACTGTCGATGCTTAGTGACAGAAAAACCACAAAATCTGGGGGGAAAAAAAGGTTCTGCATCAAAACCCCAATTTTAGTTATAATCAGACTTTTACATCCTGTGATTACAAGGATAAATATCAGATTTATGTGAGTTTTTTTCACTGTGGACAGATAATCTGTTGTTGGAGATGGGTTCAAAACGTTACACTGTAAAACATTTGATGCTGGCTTAACCTGAAAATGAAAGTCCACTTGCTGCCTTGAAAATGCAATTTAAGTCAACATGAAAACGATTCTGGTTTTAACTCAGAAATTAAAGTTCATGAAGTTGATTTAACAACAAGAGACAAGTTTTCTAAACATTGTTTTAAAGTTCTTTATTGTTGAGATTTAACTTAATGTTACAATTTAAACCAAATAATTATAACACAATATGCAAGAGAAAGCTGCCCTCAGCTGGTTAAGGAGCCACATTTATGTGTTATCAAGTTAAAATAACTACTTATTTTACTTTAGCATAATGCCTCTACATCAACCTGTAAGATCTGTGCTGGAAACCCACCAATTTTAATAACCTGTAGCAATTTTTTTCAGAAGATAGAACTGATTAAAATTATAGCATCAAAGTTTCAATCATCTGACTCAACTCTGATCAAAATAAAAGTATTAGAATGAAAAAGAAAAGCAACCAAAGACTCAACCCCTCCATAAATTGGCAGTCAGGTTCATCGTTGTTGCTGTTCACAGTAAACCAAATTAGTTCAACAAGTTTTATTGCAAAATGAGACAATTTACCTGTTTTTCTACGGCGATGAAAGACTCAGGAAACGCGACCCAGAAACAAATAAAGCCGACTAGAAATAAGCTTCTTTTGTGGTGTTGACCTCGAGTGTATTTTATTACACGAGTTCCTCACGCTAGAGAAAATGAAAATAAGCAGGTCTGAAATGAAAATGGCATTGCTATGGAAGATGAGTGTGTGTAAAGTCTTAGCCAAAACTGCATGAATTTGGCAGCGCAGTCATAAATATTCGCTGCACAAAACAGTCATAGCAAATTTTAAAAAAAGGTTGTTTCTTTTCCAATAAAAATGAAAAAAAACAAAAAAACAAAACAAATCTTACTGCTTACCTAAAAAAAAAAAAAAATCCCATAATCCAAAGATACGCTTTAGAATCATAATCTCTTTCTTTACAAGCAAAGCCAATTCAATGCAAGATTTTTATTTTTTTCTCTCTGGAAATGTTGACAGAATCAGAGCTCTTAGCGTTGCTGCAGACTTGGCTTGGTTCTGTCGAGGGGCTTTCAAAGGCAGCTTGTGCGTTAGCTTTGCATGTGTGCCTAAACGGAATAAATGGGTTTAATTTTAGATTTACTGCAAAGTTTAAGTCTCATAGTCGTGTTTACTGTAATCTTGTTGTGTTTTAGGAAAATCTCAGGAGCTTGTCTTCCATATCCTGCATTTAAGATCCAGCATGTACGCAGGAATCGCTTCTGCACACGCAGCATTTATATTAAGTTCATAAATAATGATTGCAGCTGCGAGGTGGCCGGTTTAGTGTTTTCAGCGGCGGCAAACAGTGGAGTGAGACGTTTCCTTCAATTGCAGCCTTGCATGTCGTCAGGGTCATCATTAAGTGAGCAACAGAGCCCGTCTTTTCTTTGAGTCTGGTCCTCAGTGTGGAGACTGGGGGTGGGGGACCTGGTGGTGTTTCACAACCCGCGGTTTCACAGACCATGCTCCCTGATTGATGTTTTTATAAGTAAGACCTTGCACTGCTTTCCCCCTGGGCTGTGCCTGTGCTTCCTGGCATCAATCACATATCATTTCCATTCTCTCGCCGTCTCCTGACAGAAATACTGTAAAGGTGATCTATGTGTGTGTGTGTTAAGTAATTATTAAGTGTCCTGCTGCACTAATAAATCATTCCCATCAGAATCAACACCGTATTTCTAGCCTCTCTGCCGTGCCCTTTCCTCTACTCCCCTCTTTACATTTTCTCTCCTTGCTTTTGGAAATAACGTCAAGGCAGCAGAGTGGTAGGTTGTGTTTTTCTTCCTCTGTAGTACAGTTGCTGTCCAGAGGGACATCTAATCACACCACAGCGGTCTAGGTGAGAGAGGATGTGTCTACAGGACATTGGTCGAAGGCCTTGGACTGCTGTGCTGTTAATGAGATGGCTGCTATCAATCAGGGCTGTAGGAGATGACTGTAAATAAGGCTGTAAGGCGAGACGAGACAGTCGGGTTCCTGGCCCACTTTGCTCTCTCACATTTGGCCAATGTAAACATGTGTCAGTGTGACAGAGGTCAGGGTTTGGAGTGGATCTGATCATGTCCTCATAATTACCGCCCCGCAGCTCAGACGGAAAACAAAGCATGTTGTACAAGCTAACCAGCCAGAGTAAAAAAAACAGTGATGTTCTACTCAGCCTGCTAGTCTGGGATAACTTATCTAGGAATAATCACCGGTAGGATACAAATTATTTGTTCCCGCTGACTTTAACTGCAGGTAAATTACTTTGTTGTAAGCATGCCTTGAAATATTTTGAAATATTTTTGGTCATAAAAACACCAACAGCTGTGGAAACTAAAGGAGCGCGCCTCTTAACTTACAGTTTAAAGATACAGTTAGCAAACTGTGAGCAGCAAACTGCAGACTGGCTACTAGATCAGATAACCTAATTAACCAGTCAAAATCAGCTTTTTAAACCGGTTTAACACTGTGTGCCGCTTCTGGTGAAGGAATATTTAAATTAAAGTCGGCAGTATTGGTCAAGCTTGTGTATAAACAACTTCAGCTTACAGATATTAGATAAAGCTAAAGTTTAAGTAATTGAAACATCAAATATGTGCACATGTATATATTTCCACCCAGTAAACATATATTTTTTTTTAAAAATGTGTTAGAATAGTACAAAATATGATAATATGATGAGTGGTAACTTTGTTAAAATTTAAAAGTTAATATGTTATTTTATTTTAGCAGCAGTAGGAATATACAAAAATATGTTATTCTGGTCCATCTCTCTTTACGCATTTAATTATGTCACTTTTGAAGTTTGAAGAAAAAGAAGATTTGTCAGTAGAAATTTTTCAAAGAACTCCAGCTGCATAATCATGTTTTTGCTGAGCAGCTATGTCCTTAGAAAGGCTTCAGCAGCAGCAGTAGCTTCAGCAGCTTCAGCAGCAGCAGCTTCAGCAGCAGCAGTAGCTTCAGCAGCAGCAGCAGCTTCAGCAGCAGCAGCAGCTTCAGCAGCAGCAGCAGCTTCAGCAGCNCAGCAGCAGCAGCAGTGATCATATTCAGGGCAAATTATGGGTCAGTACTGTTTCACGTTTTAGTCTTGCTTCTCTTAAACACGAGAGGTAATGAGTTTTTGAAGAGAGAAACATTTAGAGAATTTACCCCATTTGGGTAATAATAATGTGAGACTTACTCAGACTTTAATGCACCCAAATCTGTTTTGAGTTAATTTATTTAATTTGACAAAATACAGCAAACTATTTATTTCTTCTAATAAAGCAAATTTGCAAAAAAAAAAAAACCTTTTAAAAGTAGGATGAATCTACAGTAATTAAAACCTTTGTGTAGTTAAACTTTTTGTATGCTCAGTTTATTGTTGAGCAGTAAAAAATAATATGATGCAGTAATGTGTTTGTGATTTTAAAATTAGGTTTATTTTGGCCTGATATATTTTCTTTTGATGATTTTGGTCCACATTACAAAAAGTTTGGACATCCCTGCTGCAGAGGATAAAATACAAAAAAAATCACAGACCAGAGACATTGCTTTACGATCACATTACCAAAACACACAACACTATATAATATAATGGAATAACTTTTAATAGGGATTGAATAGTGACTATTATTCTTAGAGTTTGTTGTTGGAAAAGTGTTTCTGCCAATATGAGTTTTTTTAATAGCCTACTATGTTACAAACTAATTAAAGAATAACTGACAGAAATATCTAAAAAGAAACTTCTCTGTGTTCAATTTGAATTTCTCAGCAAATGTAAACGTTTGTATTTTTTACATATAAATGACCAAAAATAAGTTGCAAAGGAAAAAGAGAAAAATCTGCCAACACCTTGCTACAAATCCTCAACTTGCTGCTACTTTCTTAATTAGCACTAAGAAATAACTTTAAATTAAAGTTGTTGATGTGATAAATATGTTAGTATCAGTTGCTACACAACATGCTTTAAGTTTGCATTTCTCCCATTTGCTTTTGTCTTGAATTAGGTGTAATTTAACACAGTTTGTTCTTCCCAAAACTATCTGAGGTTGAAAAGCAGAAAGAAACCAACTGATTGGGACAGCCTCTGGTAGCTTATTTCAGAATAATAACAGTTTACAAACGACATGGGCATCATTTAAAAACCTAGTTCATAGATGCAGAGCAGTGAAACATGATTCTATCAATAAATACGTGAGCACTAAGCTCCAGTAGTCATTTGAAGTACAGAAAACTGGCAGGTTGAGCAAATTTCCAAGCTCGGATGGCGAACCCTGTAAGAAGCAGCGGTGGTGAGTAGTTGTATAGTTTGACACTCATCAGAAGGGAGACCAACCATGAACTGATGACAAGGTGTAAGGTCATGTGCTACATTGTGTTGCATCAAGGTGTGTGTAAGTCACTGGATTTAAGGAAACTGCTTCCAGTCGTTGGTGGTAAACTCCACAGAGTTCCTGTCTCAACGAGTCAGAGGTGATTTGGTGCCACGCAAATAACTGACTGGACTTTATGTAAGAATATAGCTGTAGGTTATCAAGACATGAGAAAAGATATAAAATCTGACTCCAAACCATTGTTAAAAAGGAAAAAGGTTTTCCAAAATATATATATATATATTTTTTTTACAAATAAAGTCATAATCATTTAAATCTTCCTTTTGTATTTGTCAGGAAAACACGGACCGGTGAGGAAGACCAGGGCTGACGACCTGGTGAGTTCAACAAAGTCTCTCTTTAATGTTTAAAGAGCCACAGCAGCACAAAGTGTGTGAGAGATCTCAGCAGGAACGACTGTGGAGAACACTACAGAGGAGAGGAGGTGAGCTTAAATATACACAGGAAACAGACGGAGCAATAAGGGTTAACACAGAACACAAAAGAGGAGGAAATTTACCAAAATGACCAGCAACAAACTTGGATCATGACAGTTCTTTGAATATTTTGTGTGATTTTTAGTTTTGTCACACATTGCATGCCGTATTTGGTTTCCTAGAGGTTGAGCTTCACCATCTGATCTGTGCTGTGGACTTTAGCGTCTTCAGTTGTTCCTGCTCTTCGTTGAAATTTGCATTTCCTTGAGATCCACATTTGTTTGTGTTTTTTACATCTTGTTTTGCTGCAGTTCCTCTTGCTGAGTTTATGTCACATTTTGTTTAGTGTCTTGATTCGTCCCTGTATGTTTGGTTTGTCTCGGTTTGTACACTTCCCTGGTTTCTGTTCTTCTTCTCCCTACATCCCAGTGTATTTGTTTTGTTCATTATTCATTTCCCTCAGCCTTCAGATTTCTGTTCCTCATAGCTGCAATGCATCATTTAATCACCCGCCTAGTGGAGACTCTGGATCCGTCCTACTGGTATACAACATTATTTGCTCCATGCTCTTCTCAGCTCCTTGTCTGATCCTTCTATAAACCTCCTGTTTTGTTCCTAATTTTCTTTTTCAACAGTTTCTTTTATTTCTTGTTTTTGTCAAGTTTTATAACATCTGTAGTAAAGACTCTTTATTTTGATCTACCTGCCTCATATTTGCAATTTGGTCCAAAACAAACACTGAACAGCATGATATGCACACGGCCCTCTGCTGCACTTGCAGATGCTGGTTTTGTATGTATGTTCTTCTTAGCTTTGAGAATTCAGTTTTTGCCAATTCTTTTTAGAAAAATTGTTCAATCTCAGGTTTGCTGCAAGGGTTCTGGAGTTATTTTTATTTGATTGTGGCTCTGACTGCATGTTTATAGTTGTTGGTGAACAATCAACTCTTCTGTGCAGCCTAACAGACTTTCCTCCACAATTTCACTCCATTCATCTTCCCACAAACTCTGACAAGCTTCTCTAGTCACCGTTGAAGAAAAGCATTTAACATCACAATCCTGTTATCGCCATTTTTTTATTAGAGTGGGAAAAATTTATCCTGTCATAAAATGTTTTGCATGTAGGTCAGGAAATAAAATGTTTGTCTTATCCTTTTTCGCCCGGCACAATTGTGTTCTTTAAAAGTTTCTATGTTTCCAATTTAAATAATTCAGCTGTGTGAAATTATTTTGTTCTCCTTTCTGATTTAAATGGTTCAAACCAAAAATAAAAAACATGCAACTAAAATCTCGGCTTACTAGTTTTAGCCATAACTTTACCAGAATAGTGCTATTTATAACAATTATTATTTTGATTGTGACATGTCGTAAGGCATAAAACAAATACACACTCAATGTAATAATAGTTTTATACTGCTTATTGCATATATTATACCCTGTAGCCGTTCAGTTCTGTTAGTATATGAAGTTGATATTAGCTAGTAAATTATTCAGGTTATCCACAAGGACAGTGAGCCTGCAGTCTGCCGCTTAATGGACGTGCCACTCATAACTTTGAAATGTGGTATAGAAACGGTGTTGCATTAATAACAGTGACGCACGGCACTCCGTTCTTTTCCATTTCATAACTCTCCATGTTTTTCATGACAGAAAATAAGTGCAAATCATTAGATGGAAACTAGAAGCTTCTGTGCTGAGTTAGTTCATGATACCTCTGCTTTCGTATTACAGGCCAGGATTATTTTTAGATGCAGGGTCAGACAGGGTTGAGTGACAACAGATTTTTTTCAAGGAAGGCCTAATTCCCTCGTGGTCTCTCAAGCAGTGCAACCTGTGAGGGGAATCGAAGGTCCTGTGCATCCAGCAGTGGCTTCCAACCTTGATGGTGATTTCCTTAAACTTCCAGTATTTTTCAGTGATAAGGTACAACATAAATGTTCTTGTTATTGCTGTTGTTTTGCATTGTTTCTAGGTAATCTTGAATCCCAAAAGCCTGCACCATCATAAGTTATACTGTTGATGCAGAATCTCTGCCACTCTATTGACTGTTTCCCAAAATCTGTGTCTATGTTGTTATTTCTTCACATTTAACTAAAAAGAAGTTGGTCTGTCAATTTACTGAATTGATGGATTTCATGCGTGCTTTTTCTGAAACAGCTTTACTCAATAACACACATTACTCCAAGGATAATTCTCAACAGTGCCATGAAGTCAGTGTACAACTTCTGTAAGTTCAGAACTTAAAAAAAAAAACAAAAAAACAGTTGCTGTACACAGGCCTGTCTCCTCAGAGAGTCAGTGCCATCAGTCACGATCTGATGCAGGAAACCATTTCCAGTCCATTATCTTTCCTGCTTGCTGGCTCAACTGCTAAGGCCGTAGTCTCCACCTTCCCTCACCTGATACAGCCTGAACACCAAATCAAAGATATAAATCTACTTCTGAGCTGCGGCACACGAGGTGAGCGAAGTGATACTAATAACACAAAAGACAGAGAGAGCAGATCACGTTGGAAAGGTTGTTGAGCATCATTTCTCTGATGCGCTGCTTTGGAAAACCAACATGGACCTGCACTGTTCTGAAAATGTCCGCTATTAACAGTGGGATTAATACATGTATCTGTAAGACAATAAAATGTTTGTTCCAATAGATAAATGCTTCTTTTCAGATTTAGGTTATCTCCGTCATTCAACACGGAGTCACTGCAGAATGAAGTTACGATGCATTTTAGGTCCAAAACAGAAACAAGTTGGATAAACTATAGAATATAGAATAACAGTCAGATCAATAAAAGTTGAGACAGTATTAATATAAATGCAAACTTTCGCACTTTGTGCAAGACATGTATAAGTATTGCGTGCAAAACAATCAAAAACAGGTAGCTAAATTGGTATGTTTTATGTTTTCTTTTTAAGATTTCATGATGCAGAACTCCCAGATGCTTTTAATGAGAACATATTACAATTTAAGTTTTCCTCTTTAAATGTGTTCAGGTCTGAGGATAGTTTCACTTTCATGTCTAAAGTTGACAATATATACAACATTTGTATTTTATGCATAAAGGAATAAAATAAAAATGTAGCCAAAAGCTATATAAGAGTGATGAAAATACATTTGGGACAACTTGGACAAAATGGCCACCCATGACGAAACTAACTCCAACATGAGCTCATAAAGGGAAGACGTATAGCCGACTAAGGAGAAGAAAGAATCAAACTGCAACGTCCAAAAGCAGTAGATTAAAGGTTTAATAAAATGTAACCTACTAAGAGTTTCAAAAATTGTTTGTGGTGAACCACAAAGATTCAAAAAATCTTTCAAAGCACAAAAATTTTGGCTTTATTTAGATCGCCATGATCTTATCAGCAGTGTTGCTGGTGACGCTTGTGGGCATCACCAGCACTTCTGCTAGCAACTGGATCTCACGTTTTGACTCATGCTTCTGTTTTTGCATCAGCACAGGGACACCATGTGTTAGACCACTCCACTCATACGTCAAACTCAAACTAAAACCAAACCTGAGATGGTTGAGGTGGAGTTTAAATCCTGACCTGCATGTATAGAGCTGCAGCTCTAT
>NW_006800198.1:661601-695147 GCF_000485575.1 Poecilia formosa | reverse complement strand
GCTTCAGCAGGAGCAGCTTCAGCTGCAGCAGGAGCAGCTTCAGCAGGAGCAGCTTCAGCTGCAGCAGGAGCAGCTGCAGCAGGAGCAGCTTCAGCTGCAGCAGGAGCAGCAGCAGCTTCAGCAGCAGCAGCAGCAGCTTCAGCAGCAGCAGTTTCAGCAGCAGCAGCTTCAGCAGCAACAGCAGCAGCTTCAGCAGCAACAGCAGCTTCAGCAGCAGCTGCTTCAGCAGCAGCAGCAGCTTCAGCAGCAGCAGCAGCAGCAGCAGCTTCAGCAGCAGCAGCTTCAGCTTCAGCAGCTTCAGCTTCAGCAGCTTCAGCAGCAGCAGCTTCAGCTTCAGCAGCTTCAGCAGCAGCAGCAGCTTCAGCAGCAGCAGCTTCAGCTTCAGCAGCTTCAGCTTCAGCAGCAGCAGCTTCAGCAGCAGCAGCAGCAGCTTCAGCAGCAGCAGCAGCAGCAGCTTCAGCTTCAGCAGCAGCAGCAGCAGCAGCTTCAGCAGCAGCAGCAGTGATCATATTCAGGGCAAATTATGGGTCAGTACTGTTTCACGTTTTAGTCTTGCTTCTCTTAAACACGAGAGGTAATGAGTTTTTGAAGAGAGAAACATTTAGAGAATTTACCCCATTTGGGTAATAATAATGTGAGACTTACTCAGACTTTAATGCACCCAAATCTGTTTTGAGTTAATTTATTTAATTTGACAAAATACAGCAAACTATTTATTTCTTCTAATAAAGCAAATTTGCAAAAAAAAAAAAACCTTTTAAAAGTAGCATGAATCTACAGTAATTAAAACCTTTGTGTAGTTAAACTTTTTGTATGCTCAGTTTATTGTTGAGCAGTAAAAAATAATATGATGCAGTAATGTGTTTGTGATTTTAAAATTAGGTTTATTTTGGCCTGAGATAATTTTTTTTTGATGATTTTGGTCCACATTACAAAAAGTTTGGACATCCCTGCTGCAGAGGATAAAATACAAAAAAAATCACAGACCAGAGACATTGCTTTACGATCACATTACCAAAACACACAACACTATATAATATAATGGAATAACTTTTAATAGGGATTGAATAGTGACTATTATTCTTAGAGTTTGTTGTTGGAAAAGTGTTTCTGCCAATATGAGTTTTTTTAATAGCCTACTATGTTACAAACTAATTAAAGAATAACTGACAGAAATATCTAAAAAGAAACTTCTCTGTGTTCAATTTGAATTTCTCAGCAAATGTAAACGTTTGTATTTTTTACATATAAATGACCAAAAATAAGTTGCAAAGGAAAAAGAGAAAAATCTGCCAACACCTTGCTACAAATCCTCAACTTGCTGCTACTTTCTTAATTAGCACTAAGAAATAACTTTAAATTAAAGTTGTTGATGTGATAAATATGTTAGTATCAGTTGCTACACAACATGCTTTAAGTTTGCATTTCTCCCATTTGCTTTTGTCTTGAATTAGGTGTAATTTAACACAGTTTGTTCTTCCCAAAACTATCTGAGGTTGAAAAGCAGAAAGAAACCAACTGATTGGGACAGCCTCTGGTAGCTTATTTTAGGATAATAACAGTTTACAAGTGACATGGGCATCACTTAAAGCTTTTTAAAAACCTAGTTCATAGATGTAGAGCAGTGAAACATGATTCTATCAATAAATACGTGAGCACTAAGCTCCAGTAGTCATTTGAAGTACAGAAAACTGGCAGGTTGAGCAAATTTCCAAGCTCGGATGGCGAACCCTGTAAGAAGCAGCGGTGGTGAGTAGTTGTATAGTTTGACACTCATCAGAAGAGAGACCAACCATGAACTGATGACAAGGTGTAAGGTCATGTGCTACATTGTGTTGCATCAAGGTGTGTGTAAGTCACTGGATTTAAGGAAACTGCTTCCAGTCGTTGGTGGTAAACTCCACAGAGTTCCTGTCTCAACGAGTCAGAGGTGATTTGGTGCCACGCAAATAACTGACTGGACTTTATGTAAGAATATAGCTGTAGGTTATCAAGACATGAGAAAAGATATAAAATCTGACTCCAAACCATTGTTAAAAAGGAAAAAGGTTTTCCAAAATATATATATATATATTTTTTTTACAAATAAAGTCATAATCATTTAAATCTTCCTTTTGTATTTGTCAGGAAAACACGGACCGGTGAGGAAGACCAGGGCTGACGACCTGGTGAGTTCAACAAAGTCTCTCTTTAATGTTTAAAGAGCCACAGCAGCACAAAGTGTGTGAGAGATCTCAGCAGGAACGACTGTGGAGAACACTACAGAGGAGAGGAGGTGAGCTTAAATATACACAGGAAACAGACGGAGCAATAAGGGTTAACACAGAACACAAAAGAGGAGGAAATTTACCAAAATGACCAGCAACAAACTTGGATCATGACAGTTCTTTGAATATTTTGTGTGATTTTTAGTTTTGTCACACATTGCATGCCGTATTTGGTTTCCTAGAGGTTGAGCTTCACCATCTGATCTGTGCTGTGGACTTTAGCGTCTTCAGTTGTTCCTGCTCTTCATTGAAATTTGCATTTCCTTGAGATCCACATTTGTTTGTGTTTTTTACATCTTGTTTTGCTGCAGTTCCTCTTGCTGAGTTTATGTCACATTTTGTTTAGTGTCTTGATTCGTCCCTGTATGTTTGGTTTGTCTCGGTTTGTACACTTCCCTGGTTTCTGTTCTTCTTCTCCCTACATCCCAGTGTATTTGTTTTGTTCATTATTCATTTCCCTCAGCCTTCAGATTTCTGTTCCTCATAGCTGCAATGCATCATTTAATCACCCGCCTAGTGGAGACTCTGGATCCGTCCTACTGGTATACAACATTATTTGCTCCATGCTCTTCTCAGCTCCTTGTCTGATCCTTCTATAAACCTCCTGTTTTGTTCCTAATTTTCTTTTTCAACAGTTTCTTTTATTTCTTGTTTTTGTCAAGTTTTATAACATCTGTAGTAAAGACTCTTTATTTTGATCTACCTGCCTCATATTTGCAATTTGGTCCAAAACAAACACTGAACAGCATGATGATTTTTTTTAAATATTTTTTATATTTGTATCATGTTCGAATAAAATTTCATTTCATTTCATTTCATTTCATATGCACACGGCCCTCTGCTGCACTTGCAGATGCTGGTTTTGTATGTATGTTCTTCTTAGCTTTGAGAATTCAGTTTTTGCCAATTCTTTTTAGAAAAATTGTTCAATCTCAGGTTTGCTGCAAGGGTTCTGGAGTTATTTTTATTTGATTGTGGCTCTGACTGCATGTTTATAGTTGTTGGTGAACAATCAACTCTTCTGTGCAGCCTAACAGACTTTCCTCCACAATTTCACTCCATTCATCTTCCCACAAACTCTGACAAGCTTCTCTAGTCACCGTTGAAGAAAAGCATTTAACATCACAATCCTGTTATCGCCATTTTTTTATTAGAGTGGGAAAAATTTATCCTGTCATAAAATGTTTTGCATGTAGGTCAGGAAATAAAATGTTTGTCTTATCCTTTTTCGCCCGGCACAATTGTGTTCTTTAAAAGTTTCTATGTTTCCAATTTAAATAATTCAGCTGTGTGAAATTCTTTTGTTCTTCTTTCTGATTTAAATGGTTCAAACCAAAAATAAAAAACATGCAACTAAAATCTCGGCTTACTAGTTTTAGCCATAACTTTACCAGAATAGTGCTATTTATAACAATTATTATTTTGATTGTGACATGTCGTAAGGCATAAAACAAATACACACTCAATGTAATAATAGTTTTATACTGCTTATTGCATATATTATACCCTGTAGCCGTTCAGTTCTGTTAGTATATGAAGTTGATATTAGCTAGTAAATTATTCAGGTTATCCACAAGGACAGTGAGCCTGCAGTCTGCCGCTTAATGGACGTGCCACTCATAACTTTGAAATGTGGTGTAGAAACGGTGTTGCTTTAATAACAGTGACGCACGGCACTCCGTTCTTTTCCATTTCATAACTCTCCATGTTTTTCATGACAGAAAATAAGTGCAAATCATTAGATGGAAACTAGAAGCTTCTGTGCTGAGTTAGTTCATGATACCTCTGCTTTCGTATTACAGGCCAGGATTATTTTTAGATGCAGGGTCAGACAGGGTTGAGTGACAACAGATTTTTTTCAAGGGAGGCCTAATTCCCTCGTGATCTGTCAAGCAGTGCAACCTGTGAGGGGAATCGAAGGTCCTGTGCATCCAGCAGTGGCTTCCAACCTTGATGGTGATTTCCTTAAACTTCCAGTATTTTTCAGTGATAAGGTACAACATAAATGTTCTTGTTATTGCTGTTGTTTTGCATTGTTTCTAGGTAATCTTGAATCCCAAAAGCCTGCACCATCATAAGTTATACTGTTGATGCAGAATCTCTGCCACTCTATTGACTGTTTCCCAAAATCTGTGTCTATGTTGTTATTTCTTCACATTTAACTAAAAAGAAGTTGGTCTGTCAATTTACTGAATTGATGGATTTCATGCGTGCTTTTTCTGAAACAGCTTTACTCAATAACACACATTACTCCAAGGATAATTCTCAACAGTGCCATGAAGTCAGTGTACAACTTCTGTAAGTTCAGAACTTAAAAAAAAAAACAAAAAAACAGTTGCTGTACACAGGCCTGTCTCCTCAGAGAGTCAGTGCCATCAGTCACGATCTGATGCAGGAAACCATTTCCAGTCCATTATCTTTCCTGCTTGCTGGCTCAACTGCTAAGGCCGTAGTCTCCACCTTCCCTCACCTGATACAGCCTGAACACCAAATCAAAGATATAAATCTACTTCTGAGCTGCGGCACACGAGGTGAGCGAAGTGATACTAATAACACAAAAGACAGAGAGAGCAGATCACGTTGGAAAGGTTGTTGAGCATCATTTCTCTGATGCGCTGCTTTGGAAAACCAACATGGACCTGCACTGTTCTGAAAATGTCCGCTATTAACAGTGGGATTAATACATGTATCTGTAAGACAATAAAATGTTTGTCCCAATAGATAAATGTTTCTTTTCAGATTTAGGTTATCTCCGTCATTCAACACGGAGTCACTGCAGAATGAAGTTACGATGCATTTTAGGTCCAAAACAGAAACACGTTGGATAAACTATAGAATATAGAATAACAGTCAGATCAATAAAAGTTGAGACAGTATTAATATAAATGCAAACTTTCGCACTTTGTGCAAGACATGTATAAGTATTGCGTGCAAAACAATCAAAAACAGGTAGCTAAATTGGTATGTTTTATGTTTTCTTTTTAAGATTTCATGATGCAGAACTCCCAGATGCTTTTAATGAGAACATATTACAATTTAAGTTTTCCTCTTTAAATGTGTTCAGGTCTGAGGATAGTTTCACTTTCATGTCTAAAGTTGACAATATATACAACATTTGTATTTTATGCATAAAGGAATAAAATAAAAATGTAGCCAAAAGCTATTAGGGCTGTAGTGATACAGTAATCTTACGATACGATACGCGATATTCTGTCCACGATACGATGCATATTGCGATATTCATCAGACGATACAATTCAATACACTTTTGCGATTTTCTGAAAGATTTTAGAGGGACAGAGTGATTTTGGTGATATTTTGTGACTGTTATAGAGGTGGATTGAATTAATTTAACTGAAAACTGATTAAAAGCACCAACTACACAATACCTGGCTCTGGTTGGACATGGACACAGACTTAAAGTCGACAGCTGGACAAAAAGAATCAAAGAAGTGGTGAGAAAACATGTTTCTTTTAATTGAAACAGTACAAACTGTAGCTTACATGGATTTATAAAGTAAATAAAGTGCACCAAGCACCCTGCTCTGAATAGTTTGATACCTTTTTAACCTTGACACTTAACATCTGAAGGAATCACTCTAAGCCTGATGACCTAATCACTCTCCCGGCGAAGCAAGCAGTGAGTGAGCAAGGTGACAGTTGGATGTTACGATACTTGCGGATGAATATCGATTTTTTTCTAGGAAAGAAAATATCGATATATATCGCGATATCGATATTATCCTACAGCCCTAAAAGCTATATAAGAGTGATGAAAATACATTTGGGACAACTTGGACAAAATGGCCACCCATGACGAAACTAACTCCAATATGAGCTCATAAGGGGAATTTGTATAGCCGACTAAGGAGAAGAAAGAATCAAACTGCAACGTCCAAAAGCAGGAGATTAAAGGTTTAATAAAATATAACCTACTAAGAGTTTCAAAAATTGTTTGTGGTGAACCACAAAGATTCAAAAAATCTTTCAAAGCACAAAAATTTTGGCTTTATTTAGATCGCCATGATCTTATCAGCAGTGTTGCTGGTGACGCTTGTGGGCATCACCAGCACTTCTGCTAGCAACGGGGTCTCACTTTTTGACTCATGCTTTCTGTTTTTGCATCAGCACAGGGACACCATGTGTTAGACCACTCCACTCATACGTCAAACTCAAACCAAACCTGAGATGGTGGAGTTTAAATCCTGACCTGCATGTATGGAGCTGCAGCTCTATCAGGTTTTTGTGTCACAAAAGGCTTATGAAAGTTGAATGTAAATTTTTATTGTGAATACAACTTGTTTGTTTCTGGTTGCAAAACGTGACATTGGCCAATTTCATAACATCTAAAACAAGACATTACCCACTAAATAAAAAAGCCAATTGATATGTCCTCTGATCAGAGGTGGTTTGTAACTAGTTACATTTACCCAAATAACGTCTTTTTTTTTTTAAATCTACTTTTAGGAGCAGTTTTACTACGCTGTTCTTTTTACTTTTACTTGAGTAATTTTATTATAAAATATTTCTATTCTTATTTGAGAAACATTTCTGGATTCTCAACCCACTGAATGAAAAATAAACACACTTTAACCAAAAAATTCACCAAATAAAGACACATGCCTGCAGTTTTAGTTAAAGTTTCATAAATTTTTCATTGAAATAAACAGATTTGGAAATTTTTTTATTTTGCCTCATGTAATTTTTGAATTATTCTCATTTTCGTCATTAATAAAACACCAAAATTTCCACTTAACTTTACATTTTTGGTACATCTGATGACGTAATTTTTAAATGTTAAATGACTGATAATTTAATCACTCACTCTTACTTGAGTAATTCCTTGGCTGTCTACATTTTACTTTTACTTGAGTATAGTTATATTGAAGTAGTGCCTCTCTTTTGAGTACTCTGCCCACCTCTTCCTCCAATATGATCAAATAAAGCACCAAACAACCTATTTTCAGAACAAATCAAAGGAAACTTGTGAAGGTTTTCCTTTAATGGGCGCAGCCCTTCTGGATCTTATGACACATGAGGCAGCAAGACCTAAAGTCCATTCTATACAATTACAAATCTAAAGCACTCATCCATTTCAGTTGTTTTGGAAGTGCATGACATTTCCCCATGGCTCCTCCATCCTTGGCAGCTGACAAATGTGTAATGGTTTCTTCTTTCCAATAAAGCAAGCTCCTTTCAAGTTCTATACACCCAGCATAGAGAAGACAAGGCTATGGAGACGCGTTTACAAACTCTGTTCACGTCTTTACATTATCATAGATGAATTTTTTCCACACTTTGAATGTGACAAGTTTGTTCTTTTACATGCAATTATCTAAAATCTGATTAACTTAGATGTGTTTCATGTTCCACATTGTGTGAAAAAATATATGCTTCTCTTACATAGTTCTTGTTTTCTGTTAATGATGAGTCAATAAAACTGTAGTTTTTAAATTATGTCACTTGGTAAATTTAAAAAAGCGTTTCAAACCAGCCTTGCACAACGTGAAAAAGTAATCACTGCATTTGTTGAACCATTATAGTAATTTTTTACCAATTTATTTGGAAAGCTGAGTTAAAATTCACCTGCCAAATAATACAGATTGAATTATTTGTGAAAATATCCTGTTTCTTATTCTCATCAGTTCAGTTCAGAAAGAACCAAACAAAAATAAAAAGTTTTACTGAATTATGATGGCGGTAGCGTAATGGCCTGAGTTGAGAGGTGGATTCAGGATGCAAACAGTTTTTACTAAACAGTCCAAAAACCTTCAATAATGAATTAAAAATTCTGCAAAGAATAGTGAGCCACTAGTACTAGTAGGAGACTCATCATTATTTATCACAAAAGTTGTATTTTCTAAGAGGTGGCACATCCAGTTTATAAGTTTTAGTTACTTTTTCACATAACAGCAGAATGAATTGGATTTTTTTTCTTTTTAGGCAATGAAATAATCATGTCCAAACTTCTGCTGCACCTACTCAAATCATCTTGTCTAATATTAAAGTGCATTTGAAGATAAATGAGTTGACAAAAGCAGCAAAACCAGAAAAAAAATCTGTTAAGGAGTAAAATGTTTAATAAGCCTGAAATCTAAAGTAGGTGTGCCATTACTGGTGCATGTCTGATGTAAAGGCGAGCTAAACCTTTCTCATACTTTCTCAAAACTCTGAAGACCGCTGTCAGCAGGTTTATTGAGAATCAAAAACAAGACAAACAATACAATAAGTATATGAAATGTGCAGCATAAAATGCATTTTTACACCGAGTTTCTGCCCAACACCATCCTAAATACATTTACACGTACAAATCTATACAGTACTACAGACGCCATATTTGATAACCTCACAAAACGTGGTTACGTTTTCAAAGAAGCTTATTCCACAGTCAAATATCACATTACTACGCTACGTGTAGCACAGAAACAATCCCGCAGTACATACCGGCAACGCAACCATAAACGAAAGATGGCGGCAGAAATTCACTCCAACCGGACATCACGAAGTGGAAATTGACGCCATGTTGTCAGCTTGACTGCTGGTGCTGTTCTATAAAGTTTTGTTTCAAATAAAAAAAAAGTTCGCTAAGTTGCAATTCCCGAAAAGAACACATGAGGGCAGGCTTTCCCCCGATTTGACTTACATAAATGAACTTAGTAACTGAAAACAACTCAAAAACAGGACAGCAGGCTGAGTTTGAGTTGGTGCCTCCTGTGTTCAGTTTTTCGGGTGTACATGGAAGCCCTACGTGAATTCTCAGTATCAAATGCTTCCATTTTATAGCTTTAGCTGGTTAATGGATGTGGACAGGCCGGTGTTTGAAGCCCTGGAAACAGCCGTTGTTGGTTTCCCCTGTGGGATTCGGGGTTAGAGATCAGACATGGCTCATTGTGACCCCACTCATGCCACAGTGACTGTCCTCGGTTTGCTTTATGGAGCATGTGGCTCAGTGTGATCCCCACGTATACTGTTTCCACATGTTACTCCCGCCTAATGCAACCTTGGCTGACTGTAATTGGCTCCTGCTCACCCTCAATGCCTCTCCAACCCCTTCATCTTGATTAACATGGAGAGGATATCCACCTTTCACAACCAGACGCTATTTCGTCTTCACTCAGCATCCTCCTCTCCTCAACCCCTGGCAACTTCGACTACAGAAAAAAAAAAAGAATAAATAAATAAAAAATTGGAGAAGCATTGATTTTCTAAAGCCACCATTTGATGTGGAATGATTTAGTAGCCCCCTGTGCCCCTCCCACTGGTGTGAACTCCATGCTCGAGCCTGTCCAGAGCAGGGCAGGGCTGAATAACTCAGACTGGCTGATGGATTTGGATGAGACCCTGTCCGCCCTCCTGTCTCCATAGCAGCAGTAATGATGGCAGCAGCAGCGCCAGTTAGAGTGCACACATTGTAGTCAGCCAGCTATACAGATAAGGGAAACAAATCATACCCTGTGTCTTTTGTAGTAAATTTATGTTCGTCCTACTGAGTTACAGAGCAAAACTTGTGTCTTATCTGCAATTATCAAAACGTCATGAGTGCAAACTAAATTCAAGGATACTACTTGCTGTCAAGGAGTTCAATCTGAACAGTTTATTTATCATTACTATGTCCTCCATGTATTCAGGTAAAAGTACTGATTTTAATAAAATTCCCCTTCCAAGAAAAACTTGTCAATTTCTTGTGATTTCTTAATAAAAATCTAATTAATGCATTTCTGCATCTTGGCAATATGAAAATAAATTGTTGTAATCAAAACCAAGCGTCAAATTGGGAATGCAAAGGAGCTTAACTGACTTTGAATGTGTAAGTATTTTTGGTCTAGTTCGTAGCACAAATATCTTAATACACTTAACATAAGACAAAAGTAACTTACAAGTAACTTTTCAGCAAGATATAGGAACTTGTTTTAAGTAAATAATTTCCTAATATTAAGTAATATACAAGTTATATTTGAATACAAGTTTTTTAAATTATAACAGGACATTTTTCCAATAAGTGGAATAATCTGCCAGTGAAACTTCTACTGTCATCAATACATAAATACTAAGGAATTATTGATTTAAAACAACCCCTAACTGTCTGAAAAGTTACTTGTAAGTTTGTTTTGTCTTATTTTAAGTGTACTAAGATATTTGCACTAGAAACTAGACTAAAAATACTTGATAAGATTTTGTTTTTGCATTGAGAGTTTTGGTGCTAGACCGACTTGTTTGAGTATTTCAGAAACTGTACGTGTACTGAGATTTTTGTGAACAAACATCTTTCAGGGTTACAGAGACTGGTAAAGAAAAAGAAAAGGCTAGCTAGTGAGCAGCAGCTGTGTGGACAAATGCCTTGTTTATTTTGGAGATGGCAGAATGGCAACAGTAGGTTAAATACAACCAAGGAACATGGAAAACCGTCTCTGGATGCACAACCCATCTCCAGATCTCAGGGTCTGCACAGCAACAAAAGCAAAACAACCACAACAAGTGACACTCCTGTCAGATAAGAACAGAAAATTGTCACTGCAATTTTCTCAGGC
Source organism: Poecilia formosa (assembly GCF_000485575.1). Classification (NCBI taxonomy): domain Eukaryota; kingdom Metazoa; phylum Chordata; class Actinopteri; order Cyprinodontiformes; family Poeciliidae; genus Poecilia; species Poecilia formosa. The sequence goes on along the minus strand of NW_006800198.1, from coordinate 684,352 downwards.
TCACCTAAATTGAACGACAGATTGGAAAAAAGTTGCCTGGTCCAACAAGTCTCACTTTCAACTGAAAACTCAGTGTTAGACAACATTAAAGAGTAGATCATTTTTGCCTTATCTCAAGGATTCAGGGTGCTGATTTTGGTGTAATTATACAAGATGGTGGCATTATTCAAAAAGTTGAAGCCTGAACATGTTTATATGTTCATAACCCAGTTTACCCATCTTCTGTTCACTACTTTCAGTCTGGTAATTCAATGTCATAAAGCTCAAATCACAACTAACATGACAATAAGCTCAGTGAACTCCCATCACCTCTCCAGACTGAGTACCTTTGGGATGTGCTGAAACAGGAGATGTGCAATATTTATGTGCAGCAAACAAATCTGCTGCAACTGCATGATGCTATTATGTCAACATGAACCAAAATCACCAGAGAATGTTTTCATGACGAATTGGGGACTTACAAAGTAAAAGAGGATCTAACCTACCTGCTTTGTGGCTGGGGAGTGTTTAACAAATAAATATAAAAAAGTAAGTCCCCAGCAGAGTTTGTATGCCATGATATTACTAAGAAGAAGAAAGGCTGTCAAAAATACTGACAAGAAATTTACATTTTCCCCTGGAACCGTTTTTATTGTTAGGAAGGCGCTGAGAATTTTATAAACTTTTATTTTTTTTCCTTTTTTAATTTGTTTTATTTTTGTTAATGGAAATTGGAGATATTTAAGCATCTGAATTACTGATGTCCTCTAAGTCTGGGAGCTTATTGTCATTGATAAAAAAAACATGTTATGTATGATTTGAGCAGATGATAATTGTGTCATCTGCATAAAGACGGAATCTGACATTTTATGAATTATGATGCTGCCCTCACCGTGTGTTGCTCTTACAAAGCTAGATAGCTAGCAAAGCATCTGAGTTGAAAATAATCCAGTCCTTGATAGTTTTTCTTGGTTTTATTTTGCAACTCTTTCCAATAAGTTATTTTTTGTTTGTAAAACTCTAACAAACACAAAACAAAGTATACATCCACCACAGACAAAATACAGAAAGCAACCAGACCCCTGCAAACAAACTAGCTAACGATGTAGCTTAGCTTAGCTTAGCTTAGAATTTTAGTTGGAAAACATAGAAAGAACATTTTCTGATAAAATATCACACAATACTGAAATAATAATTAATAAATGAACATACAGGACGAATAATGTCCAAGGGGCAAACGTGTCTAAAGGACAGCCACTGACACCGTGTGTACAGCCGGACCGGACCGGTTCTGAACCGGTGAACAATGCCCACTAGGTGTCAGTAAGGCTCTAGTGTACCACTTACGATTTATTATAAAATTAACTAAACAAAACATTATAATGCATTCAGCATAATTATCACAAAGATAATCTATTCAGAGTAAAGACCAGCCATGAGGAATGCCTAGAAAAATTAGAGAAATAGTTTTTGAGTTTATTGGGCCGATAAATAAAAGTCAGTCGCCCTAACTAACCCTGTATCTGAAGTTGTCACAGTGCAGCAGATATTCATTTATTTTACAGATAAAATAATGCTGACAAACCATGTTCTAGCTCTCAGTATCAACTTAATAAATCTCATCTTCAAAGGGGCAACAAGAAAAGAATGAAACCGTTTTGTAATGAATGTTGTGTATTAATACACTCCTACTCTGCGTCTCGAGCAGCAAAGAAGAGATTCCCTGAAAAATATTACGATTTCTTTGGCTTAAAGCTGGTTGGACTTTATCCCTTTAGCTCCTCACCACCCAGTTAAACATCAACCAAGGATGGATTCATGGTGATTTTCCAGTTTAAACACAAGGAAAAAGGAGGAAGCCTTGGAAATAGGCTCTATTCTTCAGCAGCTTAGCATTCAGAGCATGCAGGCGCTCAGAGAAGAGAGCAAGAGGCTCGAAAGGTTTGCTTTGGGTTACAGAATGAAACAGCTTCATTGTGTGTGTATATATAGTAATATAAATGTTCAGGTTGCCCTGTAATAATTAGATAGAGGATGGTTCAGTAGGTTTAATAATATTTTCCAAATCAATTTAGCATGGCTATAAATGAAGCCGACTGCGAGACAGACAATAAGTCATGCAAAACTCATTAGGCATTCCCTTTGTGAGTGTGCATCTTTAGTAGTTATTCCATTTAACAATAATGCAGATTATGTGATAAAAGCTTATTAAAATTCAAAGTTCACTGTGGCCGTGGAAAATTAATTTGAGGCGGCGAGGCTTCTGTAACATTTAGGTATGCTAGACTTACTTAATTACATGACAAACAGAATGAATCCTGTGGATAAACCAATATATAACTGCAACACTGGATCTGTTCCTTTTTTTTTCTGTGTCTACTGCAATACTGAAAGTCAAGTCATTTTTAAAAATCTGGTTAACAAATTATTGCCATATCTTGTTTCAGAAAGATTGTGGACTTAAAAGAGTCACAACATAAATATTTTTGCAGATATTATGTAATTTGTATGTTAATGCACTATTTCTTTAACCGTTTGTTGGCTTATTATGCTTTATAAAAACCTGCAGCAAGTTTCTGATTGCTTAAGCAACTCTTGTCAAAGTGTATACTAATCCATCAATATGTTTACCTACCAGTCAATATGTCTATCTACAGTTTCCAGGAGGGAATAAATACCAGTGTTTCTCAAACCTTTTCAGGTTGAGGATCACTTAACTTGTTTAACAAACACTCACGGATTAACGAACAAAAACACAACATCTTAATATATGTAACCTGGGAATGAAAACATTAGTCTCTTAACTCAGTGTCTTTGTTTTGTAAATGCGAGGTTACGATAAAACATAACATTTCAGGGCTAGTTGTAATTTAGAAGCATAGTACAAGAAAATATTGTTTTAATTTGTGTAATAAGTAAAACTATTCAATAAAACACAATTGAAAAAACGGACAAAGCAAGTTTTCGGTCTTTACTGGGCCTAATTATGAAGTGTTGCTTAAAGTGAAGACGGTCCTGGGTTTAAATTAGGGTTTGTAGTTTGTCCTCTTCCTCAAACTACGACTGTACAAGCAAGTCAAGACAAGAGATGGACGAATGACCACGACCTGGAACATAATTTATCACTTCTGGATCGTGTAATTATCGTAAACTTATTCTATTTATCTAACAGCATAACTTCTTCTAACTGGGTCTTTATTGCTCCCGTTTATTCATCCTTCTCCGTCCTTGTTCTGAGCTACGTTAACCTGTTTAGACTGTGAGGCGTTTAACAAATCATTTTTACTGCTGGGCTGACAACTAGATTAAATACCCTTCAGGCCATAATGGAAAAAAACAAACAGTTGAACAAGAACAAAAAACAAGAAAACGATTATCAAGAAAAAATAATGATAAAAAGAGTGTAGCCCATTTATGTTAAGTCATTAATCATTTTCTTAACTGTAATTTAAAAACGATAAAACAAGTGTATTGTGCATTTCAGCAGTACATATTTAAGTACCTACAAACAATAGAAATCACCTTTAATAAGTATAAACTATGTAAATCAGAAAGAAACATTTGTCCAAATCAGAAGTAGTACAAGCAGGTTGTGCTCAGTGGAGCAGAGCTTAAAAAGCAGGACTTTGACATAAACTCTCTTTACCTGGCTGAAAATAGGATATTATACATCAGTGTGTCACAAAACCTAGACAGATTCTCTTTGCCTCCTCCCAGCCGCCTTTATCATCACCCGCGATAAGGATAAATAGATCAGCTGTCTTTGCTCATCACACTCAACTCCTAGAAGCTCCTTGGTTCACATTTCTCAAGATACGTTTTGTGTCTTTTCAGCTAAAACTGAGTCGAGAACGACTGAGACGTCAGGAATCCAAAGCAAAGCACCTCGAACTCCTTGAACTCATTTCACATTTCAAACCTACGGCAAACGACAATGTTCAAACAATTAACTGACTATTTAGTGTCTGCTGAAAGACGGCGGCGACTTTGATGCAGGCGATATGAAGCAGAACAAAGCTGTAGATGACAAAGAGGGCAGACGTTTAAGAAAAGTAACTCATTCTCTTTTAACACAACGTCTCTCTGACATTGTTGCAAACCATTTCCATAAATTAGAAATAAATTTAATGAAATGGAGTAAAATGAGGGTCTTATGGTTTCAGATTATAAGTACAAATCATTTGAAGTTAGTAAACGTAACTTGATAAGTTGTCTTCATTGTGAAAATTGATAAATTGTTATTTTTCCGGTAACGTTGGGCATTCTACACTATTAGTGCAGCTGCAACACACTGGAAATCTTTAGCTTGAATGATGGTATGTGGAAAAAAGCGCGTACACGAGCATGATTGACACTGCTAAGATGTTCCTCCTGGCTCTCATTGGCTGTTTCTGACTAGGAGCGGAGTATTTCTGTGTCTGGGAGTAGGATTATTTTTCACAGACTATATTTTAGTACATGGACATAATAATGGTTTTAACAAAATATGTAAAAAAAAAAATAAAATACATCTTTGTAAAAGTTGCCTACTGCAGACTTTACGTCAACTTGTTTTTAGTGATTTAGTGAAAACTCATGCTGCTTTTGTTTCTAATCTGTACATTTCTGGTCACATCAATCAATGATTTAGCAAAATCTTCTCAAACTTAACAAATTTGTTACGTAACAAGTTGATTCTGTAATTTTGAGGAATGCTTCAGTACTTTATTGTTAAGACATGGATGTGGTCGTATTTTGAAAAGCAAAACAAAAACAAATCCTTACGCTAGCTGCTCTTGATAAATGTTTGTACCACGATATAATAATTGTATTTACTTTGACACTAAGACGAATCAGAGTTAGCACATTAAAGAAGATTTAAAAAAATGTAACATATATGGCACCAACCTCAGCATGTCAGGGCCTTTGGGGGATTAACATGGTTTATATGTGAATTTTGTGGAAGATTTAAAACCTGCAGAGAAAAACTTTGCAGTCAGATTGAGCGACGTATGAAGTCTTTAAATTGACGCACTGATGGCACAAAAGCATTTCAAGCACAACTTAATGTGACAAATTATTCTTCTCAAGTTGTTGAAGTGTGGTGAGAACCACAAGAAGATATTTAAATTAGTCTATCACATCCCACATCGTAACAGATGGAAGAGCAGTGAGCCTTTAATTATTGGGCACTGTGTTGCAGTTTTATCAATGTAGGTGCAATTCTGGATCTTCAAACAACAAGACATTGGAAAAAAGACAGAGAGCAATAATAAACGCCAATAAATGTAAGTTAAGAGAGAATAAGTCAGAATCCCGCAGGGGGTTTTAGATTTTTCCAACCTGTCAGTGGATAGATATCAGTGGATTGTCATTTCAGAGCTTCTCTATGTAAACGGAAACTTTTCTCTTATGCTTCGCGTTTCCATCAAGACAGTGATTTGCCTTCTGAATATCAACTAAACTGAAAATGCAAATTTAACTGCACGGCGGCGATGCTTCCCGATCCGCCCGTATGAGCAGAAAAGTGGATCTTGCTGATGTACTTATGTGCGTCTCCTACTTTGGCCACCTCCATGGTGTTGATGGGTATTTGTGTGTGGGAGGTCTGTTTTCATCTTGGTTAATAACGATCTCACTTAAATCATGTGTTCCCTCTTAAGAACACATTTAAAGCTTTCATATTCGGCCCGTGATTTTAGCATAGCTGAGGTCTTCTTGGACCATTAGTCTTCCTGAGCTCCTGAATAAAGGCTAAGGAGCTGAAAGCCCCTCATGCGCTGCCAGTTCTGCTAACTGTACATCTCTCCATTAGCTGTGTCAGCCTGTCCCCCTTCTGATCACAGCCACTCTTACAAAGACAGAGACACGCGGCCATGTAAGCACATTAGAGTTACACTAACACACAGTTGGAGGTTGCAGATGGGCAGCGTCGTATAGCTTTTGCTTTGCAAACAAGCTAAGGAGGACAACATCAAGCCAAAACAGCTCATTAAGCGCTATTAGCCTGTCATTTCATCTAAGTGAATCCCTGTTTTATTCCTCTGCTCTGCAAACAGCTTTGGGGTCACGGCTAAGGCTGAGCAAAATAAGACAAGCACATGAAGCAGGGCGAGTTGCCCTAATGGCGCTTCTGGAGCTGACGTGGAGGATAATGTGTTGTCAGCGATCAGAGTGCGGGATTTCAATCTAATTATACACGGGGAAAAGGGTGTAATGGATGTTGGTGGAGTGTTCGTGCCCCTGAGACGACATGTTTCACTTTTTATCATATTGTGTAACTCAAAAAATAGTAAAAAACTGAGTCCTTTAATCACACCAGTACAGGTCGTGTTTGTTTATGTCTGAGGAATGTAATAGTTGTAAAAATGATTAAAGGCAACAAGTCCAGTTACAGCATCAGCTTTTTCACGTGATGTCATGATAGAGCCACTGACTCCAACGTGTTTTTATGCAACAGTAGCTCATAGCAGTGAAGTGGAAGGAAACTGATGCATAATTTTCAAAGTTTTTGCAAATAAAAATCAGAAAAGTGCAGCATGCTTTTGTTTTCAGAGTTTTTGGGGATTTATCTCTACCAGTTTTACAGCTATTGATACTTAAGTGTTTCCATAATCTTAGTGCCATAGCTCACTTTTCAAGGGTCGTCATGTTCTCAGTTAGACTTTGACAGGGCCGCTCTCCTAAATGGACTATAATCTTTCATTTCATAGTGGCTCTGATTGGATCTGCATCCTGCTGAAAGGTGGACCTCCATTTTAGTATCTATCAACTTCTGTCAGATCTTTATTTTTATTTCTTTTTGCAGTATTTAGGTGCATCCATGTTTCCATCATGTCTGCCCAGATTCTTATCTGCCACCAGCAGAACTTACCGTAAGGATGGAAAGAGTTCGATTTTAATTCTGCTTCATTAGAACATACTGGCTTCATTTGGTGTCAAAGGGACTGAATACAGATGCAAAGCACTTTTTTTGGCATAATTAAATGCGGTTTTAAAAATCCCAATGAAATTTGTTAAAGTTGAGGCTATAAAGCAACACAATAACTTCCAGTTTGCATTCTTTGCAAAGAAAATCTGGAAGAGAAAATGTGAAGTTAACTGTGCACCAGGAAATAATTTAAACAGTATTTTTCACAGTTTGCAAATATAGTATCTTGAGAGATTTATGTTGTTTAAACAGCCTGAACAGAACAGAAATGGAATAAAATATCATTTATTGTCTCTCTGTAACTTTCCCAGCTGTTTGCAAGTGTTAGCAACCTTGTTTGTATTCTTTCTTGCAATTGATTTATGCCAAATTTAAAAATAAAGATGGAATATTTTCAGCTTGTCTGTGTTGTCTCCTGGACATCTGTCTCTCGGTGTGCTTCAGCTCGACTGCAAGTAAACATGTCAATGTTGATTTTAACCAGCAGTGGAAAAGGCCACCTCACATTAAACTTTCCAAAAATGAAGATATGTGTTTGACCTGGAGCGAAGTCAAAACAATTTGCTCCTTAGATATGGATCCTGTTTTTGTTTTGTTGCCTGCTTAAATGTTTAAGATCATCAAGTTATTACATTAGATGATATGAATAAAGTGCCAGGACTGTTTTAAAATGATTTTGTTTAGTAATAGAGCCATCGAAACCAACATGAAAATGTGCAACCCTGTAAATTAAGGTGAAATTAAGTCTTTTAGATTTCTGTGGGAAAAATATTCCCACTCATTTTGAGTGTTTTAATTTAACTTCATATCTGAATTTTAATCTGCAATGCATCTTATGTACATGTCACAAACTTACTTGTATACCGTACCTCAAGGATTGTATGTATTTTTTTCAGACCGATTTTAATTATGATCATAGTGATCTAACACATCGACACATTTGCACAAATGAGATTAAACAAAGACGTGTTGCACTAAATCAAATGAACTAAACAGGGACCTGCAAGGCTCTTGCTGGTTGTGTCCATTTCTTTCAACGGAGAGAAATAAGTGCCATTACTTCTTTTAATGTCCTGCAACAGATTTTCTGTGTAGATCTGTCCATTGATCTGCAGATCAATTGTTTTGTTGCACAGAAACTACAAAGAACAAAGCCAGTTCTGAATCGGATCCGCATGAGCCATTGTTCAAAAGGAGCGACTTTTATTAAACTTAACCCCCCTGGTGTTAATGTGGACTTAAAGAATAGACAAAAAATAAAAGCTCCATAGAGAAGTGATATTTTATCTTTAAGGTTTCGATAAGATTATTACTGAGGAAGTTTCTTTCTGTAATATTTATTTCTCCTCATTATTGGGCCCAGGCTCAACAAAGCAACATTAGCAATATTATCTTAGCTCTTATCAGAAAAAAAGAGCAGAGTTTTTGGTTCTTGGGCAGTGAAGGGCAACAAACACCGATGTGGAAACACAGTCTGACCAGAAAAAGTCTCTGTATGCTGAGGGGTAAAAATCTAAAGTGCCGATTGTGTGTCGGTGCATCTTTTATGTTAAAATGTTAAGACGGTACACACATTTTTACAAAATAATCATATGAATCTGATTTAGGTGCCAATGAGCTAAATGAACATTTAAAAGGTTCACTTTAGATTTAAAGTGAAACAACGAGGGCTGCACATGAGGATTTATATGATCAATTAACTCAGTTGAAATGCCTGGCATAGCGCCACCTAATTGTCCAGCATTTTTCTCCTGTGTCTCCTTGTACTCTGGTTTATAAATCAATGTGAACCACAAAGGCAGACCGAAGCCTTCGTGGAACAAAACAAGTGATTAATATGCCTTAAGGTTTTCGTAAAAGGTCAATTTGGTAAAAATATGCATCAGTTCGAAACAATTACCACCAGTGATCTTGCCCCACCTGAAAAATTATAGTTGCCATGGATACTTGGAGAGCAGGAAGCAGTGATGGTCACCCTACATGGCAACATTTTAAATAGTTTCATCTCCGTCCACCACGATTCTTCCTTCCTGCTTCGGATGAATTTACTCTCTGATTGTCTGCGTTGTTTTCACAAGTTAAACCAACTCAGAGTTTAAAATCCAACATGGCTGCACAGAAATAAAATGTAGTGAAGGTTTATAATTAGTGGGAGGATGATGTTAAAGAAGCTTTCTATTTAATTTATCCTAATTATTCACATTTCTCTCAATTTCGGTGAGTGACTGAATAAATAGAAACACAGAATGTGTATTATAAAGCACAGAAATGTCTACCTTAATTTACTAGAAACTAGATTATTGTGGCTTCCATCCAGATGAAGTTAAATTCAAAATGTAATGTTAACCAGCAGCTTTACACTTTATATTCTTCTTAATAATCAACTATAATGGAAAAATGTGACAGTGTTTGTCCTGTAGTTCTATGTTCAACGTCATTCTGGTTCACTCTGCACAGAGGATTCCTTTTAATCCTCTTCATGAAATGCAGTGTTGTAAATACCTCACCCTCCATTCTTAGTGCTGCATAATTAACCATCCATCCATTCTTTGTCTGCAGCCGCTTACCCTTGCAGGGTCACAGAGGGGCTGTGACCTATCTCCAGCAATCATTTGGCAAGAGGTGGGGTAACAGAAACGCACAAAGACGATACACACCCACATTAATACCTAAGGGTAATTTACAGAAACCAATTAGTCTGTCATGTTTTTCCTTCAGAAGAGAACCGAGATGTTCGCCCAGGGATCATGCACACTCCACAAAGAAAAGGATTCGAACCCAGCTGCAACTTCCTGGATTGAAAGCACGTTGGCATAGCAACGCTGACATATTCAGCTGGGGTTTCTTCTGCTCAGGATGCCACAATGTATATCGTTTTAGATTTCAACAATCATTTGTGAAGTTTAATCCCAAATGCAGGTTTCAGTGTGTGACCTCTCCAATTAATCAGAACTTCTTTTACATAAAAGCTGTGCTGCCCTCTGGCATTTAATGCTAACATTAAACATGTTTTAATGTTTTTTTTTTCTGAAATTAATTAATGAAGATGAACATGTTAATCTCCCAAACTATTTCCATTTCTGACAGTTTGTTAGATATCATTTCTGCACCAGGCTCAACTTCATACTGCTCTGCAAGTTTGTCTTGACATTAATGAGAAATTGTTGGATGTTTTAATATCATAAGATCTGTTTTTACTCCCATTAGTTAAGCTCTGTTGTTTCAGTTGTCTTCTTTCTGTGTTAGCTCCGTCCCTCGTGTATAAATACTTAATTACAGGAACATTTTGGTACAACGATGTTTTACAGTAGTGTCAAAGCCTGAAGTTGTGATTATACAACTAAAACTGAAATAACCTCACTCATAGCACACAAAAATGTTTTTCGAGAGGCATTTAGGTTTTTCATTGAAACCGTCTCTCATTCATTGGTCCTTCATAATCTAATTCTGTCTTTTCCTTTCACTTATTTTCTTTCAAATGCAAACAAAGGCAATAAATTGTCCCGATGTTAAAGACTCTGGTATATTCGTCATATTATCAAACAGCCACTCTCTCTTTAGTGCACTTTGATGAAGTCCTGCCAGTCATGGCACTCATAAAAACTACACTTCTGAGCGCAACAATTAAAATCTTTTGGGGAGAAACTACTGAGGGAAGGTCTTGTAAGTGCACTCAAGCCTCAGTGTGAGAAACTAAGGTTATAGAAAAAAAATTAGTCCAACATAAGGGAGCAAACGGTGTATTAGAGGGGATTGTGCAGAAACTCTCACCTCACTTTCACGCTGGATATTCTGGTATATACAGTTGTTTACCTGAAAACATCTGTTTTCTATGGGTATTTAAATGCTTTGGACTTTTCAGAGCTATATAAAGAGTTGAGTGAACAACATGTAGCCAGCTGCGATGCAGACCGAGATAAGAAACTTTTGTTTTTCCTGTTACTAGCCTGGATTTGTACAGATCTGTTCTGTCACAATAAACAATAAATCAATTAATCGCATGATAAATGAAAAGAAACTCAATAATTTTAATTTGCTTGATTTATTGTTTTGCTCTTTTCTCTCTCTTTTTACTAAAACCTGAATGATAAAAGTCTTCAGTCTGGGGCTTTGGTCTCAAGTCCCTTTTTTAAATTTTGTTTAAGCAGACTTCATAATTCATTTTAATTGTTGTTTCTGCTGTTTTGTTTATTTTGTATTTTTAAAACATCTTCCAGGTCCATTTGAATTTAAAGCTTATTGGTCCTTGAAAATGTGTTCTTGCATTATGATGAAATTATTACTGTTATGATACCTGAACATAAGAAAAAATAAACAAAAACAATATTATCGTTTATCGTAATAAGTTCTGGGACAATTTATCGTCCAGCAAAATTCGTTCTTGTGACAAACCTCACTCAGGCCAAACTTGGGAATAAACTTTTCTTTCAGAATTGCTTTTTACAAAAGGAAGTGTTTAACCTTTGTGGATTTTGTGAATGTAATTGTGGCGACGTTAACTGGATTACAATCGAACTGGAACGGACTGTACTGATCTGAATGAACTGACTCTGGTTTCATGTTGTAATTCCCCTGACTCCACGTACAGAGGACTCGTTGTGAATGAACCAAATCACATCTGGTTCCTTATCAGGCGGTAAGTAGGATGGCAGCAGAAATTATTCAGATGACTGCAGGGTCTACTTCCCATGCATTCAACATTTTATCTTAAGATGGAAGTTTTTTCGTCTTCTCTCCAGCCATCGAAGAAGCTGCTATGCCAAACATTCAGGATTAAGAAACAGTTCCGGTCAGACAGAGACTTTTAAATATGCGTTTAGACACCACTTCTACCAGACTGCAATGATATGACAAGCAACTTTACTGGTTTAAATATATACTTACTCACTGCAGAATTTAGCCAAATGTTCCTTAGTAAAACACACAGAACCCTAGAGCTTTTTGTAATCCTGACTCGATATTCGACTGCAGAGAAATGGACGGTTTAACCTGACACAAACTGGTTTGGATAAATTTTAATGTGTTTGGGACTTTTCTTTCATCTAATTGTTGATTTCAGATGAAACTGGAGAATGTGGATGTTTGTGAAATGTGGCATTAAAACAGACCCACGACGTGATGCTGCCGCCATCATTCATGACTCTTGGTTTAATGTTACGTTTGTACGTCTCACTTTCGTCTTGCTATTACGGATATGTTGTTTTGTTCAAAATAATCTCTGGGAAGTGTTTGATTTATGCATGTTGGCAGTTGAAAATGTCAGTCGAGATGAAAAGTGTCGGTTATGGAAAATGTTGTTTTGTTGGCGCTCTCTCGGTACATGTCAATGTGAAAGTTGATTTGCTGTAGTGACTCTAGTGTTTTTATTTTTTAAGCAGTTCCCAATTCATGGTAGCCCTAAGCCTTTGTGGTCCCAGATTTGAACAGCATAAGCAATTTCCTTTCATCTGAGGGAGATGGTTTCGATGGTTAAAATGAGGACAAGAGCCCAAAACATAAATCAAAACAGGTTTTGGTTTGGATAAAGCAGCTTATGGGATATGCAATAACTTTAAACTTGTTATTTAAACTTCTAATCTTTAAAATAGAGGCTTCCTGCATGAAATAAAATTCCTGAGTAGCTGACAAACTTAAATTATGACCACATTTTGGACAGGTATCTGTAACGAGTACAACAGCTACCTGTCACATAACAATGGTCAGGTCACTGGAGACTTTAGACTGGTTTAATTAGTAAGATTAATTAATGTTTGCTTAATGTTAACATTTGCTTCGGCTTCAACAAATATGCAGCTGGTTTTACTTTCAAGTAAAAACCAGACATGTAGATGTTTAGTACATGTACTAAACATGTACTAAACATGTTTAGTACATGTTTGTGTACTAAACTTTCTAGCAGAATTAACTGCGATGCAAACGGTTAAACTACTGTTACACATGTGAGGAATATGGAGAGATACAGATTAAACATGGTTCTTTAGAAACTGCAGGCTGATTTAATGGACTGGAGCCTGAGACTGAGCGGAAGATGGAACGGAGACGGATGCTGGCAGAGCAGACTGGACACCGAGGGAGCTGGTGAGGAGGAACTGGGTGGGCTGGGTTTGAAGTGGGAAGCCAAGAGACACATGGTACAAGCAGGGCTGGGAGCAATTATCCAGGCGGAGTTATGAGAACAGAAACAGGGGAAAGCAAAGCTGAATGTAAAGATAAAAACTTCATGCAAAGAAGCTGAAATAAACTGAAAGTGGGTGGATAGGAAGTCAAGGTTTTGCCAACAATACTTTCCAAACTTACAGTATCAGCGTCTATGAAAAGAGAAAACACAGCAACTTGCTAAGGTGTGCAACCTTGAATGATGATACACCTTTGGGATTTTATGTGATTGAGCAGTAGACTTTTTTTTACTAAACTATGAACGGCAAAGAACATGGTAGGGAAAACTCTGTGTGCATTTGTATTCAGGCCCATGAAGTCATACTTTTTAGATGTGAATCGTAAAAATAATTAGCATTGTCTTCTGCGTCGAATGCAGGGAAACCAATTGGTAACTTACATGACAAATGAAACATTTAGGAAACTTTTGTTTGTGATGGTGTGGCTGGTACGGTGCAACCAGAAAGCATTGGCAGTGCTTCACTTTTTCCATATTCACAGCCTTTGCTTAATTCTTTGTTACGCTGAAAATAAAATAATACAAACAATTCCTTTGATTTTATGCCTGGAATTTGACCTCTGACCTGTGGGTCCTTATGTAGCCAGGTGTGAGACTTTCCTAATCAAATCCAGTCAAATGAATTTACCTCTGAGTCCATTTAAGATGAAGAAACATCTCATGGATGACGGGCGAAAAAAGCTCAATATTTAGTTTATAAATATTTACACAAATGTGGTCTCTTGTTAAGAAATGTGCAAAAATCACAAACTTTTTCCACATTGTCGTAACTGGGAATTTGGGTATAACTATATAACTATAACAATTCAGAACAGGGCTGCAACATAAAATGTGGAACAAGTTAACCACTTTCCAAATGCACTGTGTATCAAACTTAATGATTCATATTATTGAAAAATGTTTTATTTGTTCTGCAGGTAATTTGGGTATGTCAGGAGGTCACAAAGGGCGCTTAACATACCAAAAAATGTTAAATATATGGGGTTTTCCCAGCAGTTCACATCATCTAGTTTCATCCAGACAGAGTCCTACTGCAGATAAAAGTGTTTTCATTTGACTTCTGTTCCTGAATCTTTTATATTTGCTTCATGTAAAAGTAAACCATTCTGAATTCTGCTTATGTGTTTTGGCAACTTTTCTGAGGCGTCTAATTCCCACATCATTATTTCTGAGCAGTTAGGCAGTCAATTAAAGAAGTTCACAGCTTGGCTTCTCTCACTGGCAGAGTATTGGATGTCTCTTTTCCTGGCACCACATCTTCAAAATACGGCTGTTATCAAATCTGATTTGCCATCACTGTCATTGTCAGTCACACGGACATTTATACAACAAACACGATAAAACATTCTGGGGGAAATCCTGGTGGAGTGATGCTGCCTTCTGAGCGAGTTGGGTTTTAATTAAACCTCCAAACAGCAGCTGAGCTATCGATAAAGTTTTCACAACTTAATGCCCTGTGAGTGGCTGCCATGAATGTGGAGAGATTTGTGGGGGTTATTTACACCTTGGGGGCAGAGTTAATCTACCTTGATGCTTGCAGATCTCTAATCAAATATACAGAGATTGTAAATACCACAGAATAATCCACCCAACTTTTGTGGTGAGGAGGGGAAAAAAAACTTCCAGTTTACACCAAGAAAGATTATTTGCACGTTTAATGTGAATGAAAATATTGAGATATTGAGAATAAACGGGACCTGATGCTGTTTTCATATTTTTATCTTATTATTATATTTTTTGTTAGACTTAAATGTATAATTTCATCAAACAAATGTCCATATAAGACCAAGGTAAGCCGAGGAACCAACAAAATAAGCTTTCAAATGATCATTTAATTAACAATTCTCCTGCTTGAATTAATTGTAATTAACAGATTTTGGAAAGCTGAGTTCAGTTTTACCAGATCCAGACCTGATTTCTGACACACACCTGAACCTTTCTGACAGCATGAAGAAGGCAAAAAGATCTCAAACAGAAACCTATCATTCCCCAAACGTGAACGAATCAGAGAACAGATGAGAAACAAAGGCGATTTGAACGTTTGTAGCGTTTTGAGCGTTTGACGGACGCGCACGATGTTCCACATAGACTCTGAATGTCAACCAGGTGCGCCTGATGCTTGGTGTAAACGCACCATTATGAATTAAAACTGTAATCCTTAATGCTCATATTAATGCCGGGGAACCAAACAGGAAAATAGTTTTGCTTACTGTCCAAAGAGGGATGAAGAAGAGCTACACTATCATTATTATGTTAAACTCAAATGGCGTATAATTGTCCCACTATTAAACCAACCACACTCTGAAACCAGGTAAAATATATTCTATATAAATTCAAAAACGCTTTGATTCTGCATTACACTAGGAATTGTATTCATATTTCTTGGTTTATTCATATCTCCCGAACAACTGTGAGAGCCTAAAGGCCAAAACCTCTGCTGAAAGGATTAAGTTCAAAGGAAAGCTAGAAAATTACTCAGACTGAAAGTCTTCAGCTTTGTGGCTGGCCCTCTGAAAGCGACAAGTCTCCACCAAGTCCCACGGGCTGAACAGCGCTCCCTGCACTTTAACTGGCCAGAGCCGGAGACTCGACGCCGTTCAGGTATTTTAAACCTTCTATATTCGTCTCAAACATCAGACTTGTGATTTTCTCTGCACGCTCTACAGGTGCGAGCCACATCACCTTCAGATATTCAGACAGGAAGTGAGCGCAGACTTTCTAAGTGGATTTGCTGCAGAAGCTAACAGCGGGGAAGATTTCTCGAATACATTTTTTTTTTTCTCTAAGCTTGGTGATGTGATGGAGCTGAAAATAGTACACAGTCCTTCTAAGGCTGGTGGTGGGTAAAGCAAACATCCAGCAGCGATGCTGGACTTCAGATGAGTCCTCACTGACAAACCGTTGTTTTTTGCTTTCTTCCTTACTAAACACTGGATCAGTTTCACCCAAGGCCCAAAAATGACAAATGTGTTGTTTTGTCCCTCTTCATTCTCTAGCATGAATAAAACAGAGCATGGCGTTTTTACAAGAAATAGTTTGCTCAACAATAATTTAAAAATAAAAACTCAAAAAGTGGAAGACATTTCCTTTGAAATGCATTACATATATCCATGACAAAACCCTTTTTTCCCCAGCTATTCAACTTACAAAAACAAAAAGTCAAGTTCAAGCCTGTGTGGCCCATTATGAAGCAAATAAAAGCAAAGTTCATGCAAAATGGAAGTTAATGTAAGCTCCCATTAAAAGCTCTTGTTTTGTTCGAGTGAGAGTGAGCACTTACTAATGCAGCTCTCACTTGCTGTTGCTGATAAAGAGGCGAGATGGGAGTTCACATGATTGACAATTAAATTTGATCTCTCCGCCACAGCGTCAATAAATTTGAAAGGATTCAAAATGCATGTTCTTGAAAGCACTGATGCAAAACAAATTTGTTTTGTAATTGTTTTATTTATTTTTTTTTTAACAATGACAGAATAACTGCAGCTCCAGAGCTCAGAGTCTGAAAAGGCAGTAGCTCAGGTCTGCTCTGTCTACACACTGGTAGGTTATGTTGTGCTGTTGCAAATTTCAGGATGAAAATCGGCACACAGTTAAAGCAGGGTGATCTCTTCCCAGTGTCAAAATATGACGCGTATGGAGTAAAACGCTGCTGAAAAACACCAGAAAAAATAAATAAATTATGAATTAGAAAACATAATTGAAGCACAGACAATCACCAACAACACCCAAACAAGTGAGTGGGAATAAAAAAAGGAATTTAGAAGACTAATATGAGAAACAACATTTTGCACACAGTGTTATTTTATTATAATTAAATTGCAAACTAGGTAAAATCAGCCAAAAATGGGATAAAATGGAAATAAAACCTACTGAAACAGAAAGTCCAGCTGGAATCCTGTTCATGAAAAAGTGAGTCCTGAGAAGTCATCGTTGATGTTTGTAAAACCTCATAATTACTTTAAAAATTGTATATCTATTATATTTTTCTCATATGGATGTCACCACCTGCACATCGCATGCTGGGCCGATGACGAAGGCAGATTATAGTGGACTCAAAAATATAAACATCAGAGATTTACCCAGGAAGCATTGGAGTGTAAACAACATCGTGACATCTTTGTGACAATCTTTTATTTAAATTCATAAAAACGAAGACAGCACTTCTACTGTGCAGTGAACCCTCGCTACAACATGCTTCACCTTTCTTGGCCTCGCTGTTTTGCAGATTTTTTTAGTCCGGTGTTCTGCGTCCTGATTGGCTGTCAATCAATCCCTCGTCTCTGTCCAGTAAAAAAAAATGTGCTCAGCTTGGCAAATTTACATGTTTGCAAATTTTCTCCACGACAAAACCCACAATCTCGACGAAACGTTCTGCACCGACAGAGGCGCCTGCAGACGTGCCAAAGTGGCAGAGGAAGTTGCTAAATATCGCAGAGAAAGTTAAACTTCTGGACAAAGGAAGGCAGAAGCTTCGCCGCTGTAGGCCGCCGTTAGAGACTGAATAAATCTTCAGTTCGTTGCATAAGAGAAGGAGGAAAATAAAGACCCCTGCAAAACGGCTTCAGTAGGAAAAGACGCTACAGAGGAGCGGAGTCAGCACAAAGAGGCAGAGGAACTGTGAAACACACAATGTGTCCAACCTCGTTGGCTGATTATTAAAATGATTATTTTACAGTATTCCTAAAAACTATTATAATTATTTGTAAGAAATGTTTCTCTTTTTATTTCTTAAACAAATGCTTGGGCCTGAAAACAGATTTCGTTCTATGGTACTGTATATTAATTGTACAAAATAAAGCAGACTACTTTGCTGTTTTCGCCTATTTTTGGAACGTGACCCCCACAATAAACAAGGATGTTCACTGTGCTGTTTTTACATCAGCCAAGAATGTTTCTCAAATAAAGTATATTGTTAGTTAATTGTGGATCCCTTTAAGTTTTCTACTAGATTAGGCCCCAATTGGAAACTAAACTTCCTGGATTGATAGCGTGCTCTAGCAGGATGGTGGTGATTATTTTGTTCAAACTAATCAAAAACAAACTTTAAAGACATATGCAGCATTTGCAAAGCATGCAACCCTCTGGATAGTGCTAAAAAAATCAAGTCTAGTTTGAATTTTCTGTTCATTGATGGGAGGTTTTCTTTGGACTGTGCGCTTCATCCCATGAACCAAAACACGTTGGCTCTAAACTGACCGTAGTTTTTGAGAATTTGGTCTTAATCCTGTGCAAGATGAACTGCATCTCTTTTGGTAAGTTTTGACTGCAGATGCTCAAATAACACAAATTATTCAAATTGTATGGTCAGCCTAAAAAATTATATATTTAAATCATATTTGATTCCCTACACAGCAGAAGAAAAACCACATGATGGCAAGAATCGTGTGAAAATTCTTTTTGGCGACTTAAGGTCTTCACTTTTGAGCAGATGGTTTTTAAACCAGACTTTTCTCGTCCCTAAGAGGATGTAGAGGAAACTGTATATCTGAGTTGAGCACAGTTGATCAGCAGAGCTAAGGCCTGAGAGGAATGCCAAGCCCTTTGGAACAGGAGATTGGCTTTTCAGAGCCCAGGAATCACTGAAAACCAAGAACCTAACCATCCACTGCACAGAAATACGCCGAGCGAAGAGCCAAGATCACACAATCACTTTATAGCTGCAGTCAGTTCACTGATGTTTTTATAAAAGCTTGACACAAATGACTGCTATATTAAGGATCAAATGAGATCTCAGCAGGGTTTCACCTGGTTAAATAATGGAAAATAAATGATTTGACAAAACTAAATTATCAATAAATTAGAAACAAATTCTAATATTTAGTTAGACGTGAAAAGAACAATGCTAAGCTCATAGTAATGCTGAACCTAGCATTAGTTTTGTCTCATTTTTGTTTTTATCTCCTCAGGATTGTTTTGTTTTTGACCAAACTGGATGTTCATTCAAAAGGAAAAAAATAAAGAAAAAACTCAGTTTAAACCGGTTCTGCAGTTCTGATAATCCATAAGGTTATATTTCAGACATCAGTGATTAGGGATAAAGTCTCTGGCCAGATCCTTAAAGACTTTAACCACCATCTGATGGCATTTAGCCATGTTTTCTACGACTAAACCATTAAGATTTTATATTTAAAGGTCGCAATAAGCTGCCTTCAGCATCACTTAGTTATTTGTATCAACTAATTTATCAGCTACATCTTCAGTTTATCTTTGCAAAAATATAATGAAGTTTCATTTGTTCCATTCAGATATAAAACTTGTTAATGACCAAGTTACAGGGAGTGCTGTTCTGTTGGGCAAGGAAACAACAGAAAGATGGGGGAAAACAGTTTATAGAGATGTTTATTTTTTTATTTAGAAATATTAAATCTATGACACCTAAACTTTAATTAGAATGACTTATTTCTTTATGCATCTCTCTTGATTTGAGTCAAGTCAAAATTACCCTGAATTAGCAGCTTCATCGCTCGGGGTTTCAACGGTTATACATTTATATTGTTTCACAAACCCGCTAATTAATATTTTTAAGTCTGGGTGCAGTTATAGAATGATGGATTAGATTAATTGCACTTCTCTCCTACCAAACTAATCTTAAATTGCTACAAATAAGAGGCTTATTTTCGAAGAAACTGCAAAATTTAAGCTAAATAAGTGAGCTGGGTAATTAAATGCTTTTGCTACAATCTGCACAGTGGCAGATTGTGCTTCAAAGATTGCTGGTCTTAATGTGCAACTTTAAAATAATGTAAATGACTCAAGTTTTTGGTCTCAGCAGCAATAAAAATAGGTTATGTGTTGGAATATTCAACATGCCACATGTAGTTTATGTTTTTTCTTAAAGCTTAGGCCCACTGAATGTTAGTTCATTTATTTCCACATAATTTTCTTGCAGACTGGTGCTGAAGGATTTAGAGATAACTGGAGAACTAACAGGCAGGTAGCATGCAGGTAATGAAGCAATTTTCTTTAGATAAAAAAATAAAACAAAACGGTTTGGAGAAGCAGAAAGGTCAAGCGGAACAGACAGAAGGTCTTGTGTGAGTAGAACATGAAAAATGGTGAGGATCTGGAAAGAAATGGAGGAAAATTGTTGATGTGAAATGAAAAAAAATATTTATTCATGTCATTCATGCAGCTTCTACAACATCCATGTTTGACTGCTGTAATATTTTCATGATAAGATACTTTTACACTTCATCAAAATACAACCACAAACTTCAGTATATGTGATTTTATGTGATAGGCCACATATTTCTAAGAAAACAAATATTCCTTAACCAATTAAAATAAAAAAGTCTGGACGAGAACATGAGTATTTCACCACACAAAGTAACTGCACGTTTATTTAGGGGTTCCCAGCTAAATAACTGAATGGAAATGCACATGACCATTTTTAAGGCTGAGGGGGAAAACAGCACAGAAAACAGAAAAGCACCGTAGCAATTTATCTACTATAAAGTAACACATCGTGATGGAAAATGGAAAAACAATTTAGAAACTGTAACAGCAATAACAAAGGCAACTAAAAACCAGACAACACATTTCCACATCATTTCCTACTTGATTTTTTTTTGGTGTATTTCTACACTGGCAATTCCATTACATTACAACCATTCCATGCAGCAGACATCTAAATAGATTTACCAAATCCTTATTGTGTTAAAAGACTGAGCCTCTCTGTGAAACTTCAATTACAGACTTTAAAAGCTATATAATTAAATTTAACTACATACCCTTAGTGTATTGATTATCTTTTAGATTCACATGCATTTAACACCATTCTTGAAATTCGACCTGCTCCCGTTTATGCAGTCAGTGTGTTTGCTGTTGATTTAAAACTCATCTAATTAATTATTCAAGGGTATTATTTTCCACACTGAATCCATTTCCTGCATCAGCGGTGCCAGTAATGGCTCCCAGAGGACTCTGAAGTGCCACACTTTCACCTTCCCTGCTAGGAAGAGGGTACCTTCTTAACAACGCTGGCAAAGAAACTCAAAACACACAGGCACGCATAGACACACTTAAACTGAGATTTCAAGGACTTTAATTGTTTAACAAAGTTAGGAAATTTTTGTTTGATTAAATATAGTAATAAACCTGTAAGTTAAATATTCTTTGTTTATGTTGTATTTGGAAAAGTATTCACAGAGATTAATTTTCTCTTATTTGTCACATTAAAGAAGCAAATTTTATTTCACTGGAAAGAGACCAACATAACTATAATTGTGTTTCTTATTATTGTTTATTTCACTGTTTGGCTAATTATTGTTGTCGGTTTAGCTTAGTTTCTTACTTCTTGTGTTTTTACTTTAATGCATTTTAGTTTCTTATTTTAGCTTCAGGGTATGTCTCTTTGTTTTTGCAGATTATTTTGTGTCTCAGTTCATCTCCATTCATGTTGAGTACAAAGTTCTGAATCTAACTGAGAATTGTGATGAAACGTGAAAAGAGAAATTTGGAAATGATCTCCATCTGAGCTGTTCTGCAAAGGAAATTGTTGATTTCTATCTGTAGATGTATAATAGAGGGGGACACTTTCCATTATTTTATTTGTAAAAAAAAAATGGCTAAAATCTGTGTAACTTCCTTTCGCAGCTACGTGATACTTGGTGTTGGACTGTCACACAATAATTTTCTGGGAACTGTTAATATGTCTTTAAAGGTGCAGTACAGTCAGTTTTATATAACTGAATTAACACAATGGACTCTTATTATGTGCTTATACTATAATTATCAAAAGCACTTAAAGGCTTGAAATGTTTTAGTGTGAATCTACATTTGTCACTTCCTGAAATGGGTCTCAAAAAATAAAGAACTTTTTCACAATCGAATGCAAATTGTCTCTTTCTCTTGTAAAGCTCTTTGACATGACATTTATTGGTGCTAAATAAAAAACAGAACTCAGTTAAACTGCAGCAAACAGCTTTTTTCTTCTCTTCCTCTTTTGTCAATATAGCGAGTGTCTTAATAAAGATGCAGCCAAACGGACAACACAAATGTTAGGAGGGTCAGGATCACTATAAATTAGATTAGTGCATGTACAAGCAGGCTATCTGTTAACTGATTACATAAGTTGTTAGGTCACAAATCAAACATGAAAATCTGACTTAGATTTCCTCTAAGGTCAGAGAAGACTGACTTTGACTGGTTGATGGGACAACTTGCACGACAGGAAAGAGGAAGAACCACAAAATTTGCATCTGGCTCCTCTCCCACAGAGTTTGAAGAGGACTGTTAAAGATTGTTAAAGACAGTAGAGACAAGTGGGAACATCGAGAAGTTCCCGTTTAATCGTTTAAGAAAGATCTGACTCGTCTTTTTTAATCAAACACTTCAGACATTTTAAAAGCGAGAGGTTACAGGATGAACTCCTAACGTTGTGCCCCAAACATCGACTTTGTACATTAAAGCTGATAGGAAGAAACAATATGGCTAAATAAGTTTCACTTATTCATATCCCTTTCCAAACATAATCACAGAGTTACATACTTATGTGTAATTACTTGCAGCATGTATACAGGGACGTTGATGTCACGTTGCGTCAGCAGCCGCTCTACTGCACATCCATCCATCCATCTATCCATCCATCCATCCATCTATCCATCCATCCACCCATCCATCCATCCATCCATCCATCCATCCATCCATCCATCCATCCATCCATCCATCCATCCATCCATCCATTTT